>NW_019104400.1:273653-327144 GCF_001856785.1 Myzus persicae
CCCCCCCCCCCCCCCGTAAACACAGGACTTTGAGGTGTGCACTACGCTATTATATATATATTTGTTTTAATATAAAGTTGTATACCACATACCGATAATATTTTTTACTTTAAATTTGATAGTTAGGTCAATACTAATATTATTACGGATTATTCTGAGTGTCAATTGTCTATATTGTTATGGCGTTAGTAAGACGGAAATAACCCTGGCAGATACTTATAAAGTCCTCAATAACAATATGAGAGGTACCGGTCTCGCTAATCTTCTTCAAAATTAATTATAATAATTAATAAGTGTTATTGTCGGAGAAAAAAATCGTGTTCGCATAAATCGTTACAAGATATTTCTCAAACGGATTTCGATAAACGAACGGTACCTATAATTTTAAAAAAAAGCCATCGTTTAGCAGAGGTGGCCTGCCAGACAACTGGTGCCTTCCAATATTTTAACGGTGAATTTTAATAATTTATACATGTTATTAAATATAAAATAATAATATTTATTCTATATACTTAAAAACATGTATAAATTGTGTCACTCTTTCTTTATAATGCAAATTGATATCTAATAATTTAGTATTTGAGTAATTTATTCTTAATTAATGTATATCTATATCTTAATTTGGTAGGTTAAACTTTTCTGATGTCTGACGAGGTAACATAATATTATGTACGATATCATGTATTTTTCACAATGTTTTTATTTTCGTTAACGAATCATAACAATGTCACTTAAGCTAGAAGTTGTTTCAAATTTACATTGATATTATGACAGGGTTGCATAGCATAATACCTAACCGGTTTGATTATCATTTATCAGTCACGGGTCGATATATTTAAGTACATAGGTACTAATAAATAAAATAAAACGACTCTTTGATGCTTATTAATAATTTAAATGTAAACCTAAAATTAGATATAAACTAGGTAGGTCAGGCATCAAACTAAGGAAAACCCGGTAGGTCAACTATTAAATCTTAGAAAGTATTGGTAGGTCATCTGCTAAGTTAATGCAAGAAAAAACCGTTTTTATCATCGCTTTAAATATTATTCATAATGATGGCTTACGATCATAATACTACTATATTATAATCGAATACAAACGGCCAAATATTAATGTAATAATAATTATGTATGTGTAGTATGTACCTATTATTGTAAATTAGTATATGTAATTATTTGGTACTTAAAAAAAATTATCTGTTAAATAATATGATATGCTAAATACCGCCTAAAAAAATATTTGTTGCATACTTGCTTATAGTGTTTGTCTGCGATGCATTACGATGCGAGCTGATTACCGACAACGACATAACCTTAGTTATATGTATAATATATAGAGATTGCCGCTCAATTCCCGATCATGGATATTTCACTTGGGCATTGTACATTATAATCGGCCAGTGGCGGATTTATCCTATAGAAAATAATACATATAAGTATTTTGTAGTAATAACGTATGCTGTTTATTAGATCTATTTCTGGCACTCGATATGTGTGGACTCGTGTGTAAAAAGAAGAAAACTGAATGAAAGAATCACTGTTTTTTAAATGAAGACATTATTATCCATCCACGCACTCGAAATTTTGTGTATTTAGTTCGCTACAGAATATTATTCAATTATTATATGATACTTATATATACGTGTCGGTTGAACAAACGAAATTCCCAGGGCGGAATGATTCCAAAATAAAAAAGCTCGAAAAAGACGTTTCTTTCGAGGACGTTTTTTTTTTGTTTTTCATAGCGTGCTGCGGATACGATATTATTATTGTTTATGTCTCCCCACGTTTGTAACTCAACATTTTTTTTTCTTCGTAAACTAGTATCCACCTGCTCGCGTCCACGCCTAAAAGAAAAATACATAAAGTCGCTGGAAAAGGACAAAATGAAGACAGAGAGTAAATAATAAAACGTCGTGTGGTGTTTAGTCTAACCGTCGCGCGCTGTGGGACGAACTCCGATTTTCTCGTTGGGAAAATAATATTATATTATAGTATACGAGCGCGAGATTCGACGACAATTTATGTGTTATATTATAATGTAGGTACGTTTATTTAGCTTTTGCAGTGAGCCGGTATTTGGCACGGCGTTCAAGGGGGTGGCAATAAGACGATTTGGATTTTTTTCTCTCCAATACGATATCGATATACACACCACTCACTATTGGCGCCGGCCGATTTAACACCGCGACGATAAATCACCGCCGAACACTGCAGAACGAGTCGCACTCGCGTACCTATACAGCCTGACGACTTTCACGTTGCGTATCTCGTAACGATTTATATTTTGTACATATTGTATAGGATGGTTTTTTTTTCGGTTCTCAACCCACCCCCGGTGGCTTTTAATGCGATTTCATTTATTTCTTCTCATTATGTCTTGTAATTGCCGTTGAACGGGCTTAAATAACGTTTGAAAAAAAAAAAAAAAACCGAAATAAATAATTGCAATGCACTCTCGCGGTGTAACACGCATAGTGTTATAGAAAGTAAATCTGTAGCCGGCGTAGACACGCGTCTGCAGGACAAGAAATAATAGTGTGTGTGTTAATAGTTAATCGTTCGGTCCGCGCGATAAAACAAAACAAAAATCACCCGGTATACTATTACATTATTTTTATATTATTTTATTGTACAGTTGTGCAGTGCGGCTTATATATATATATATATATATATATATATATATATATATATATATATATATAGCTGCACCGAGTATACACGCTGCAGTGTACGTCGCGAGCGTGAGATTGAATTCGTGTTGTGCCGCACGGGCGAAAGTGTCTGAGATTTTTTTTCCAACGTCTTACCACCGCCGCCGTGGCATACCCGATGGATGCTGCTCGTATACGTTATAATATATTACCTGTATAATATTATGTACGCTTGTATGTCTGTCGCTGCTTTTTCGAGCGAGAAAATCGCTATGGATCGAAGTTGCGAATAGTTCGTGTATATCTCTACTGTCGTATTTTAGGGCCGGAACATTCCAAATCTTCAGGAAAAAATTCGAAACATATATATATATATTTTACCTTACGATACTTTAATACAATATCTCATGTGTTATAATTGTCCCTTATTTGTGATGTATAGGAATTGTATATTAACATATTATCATATAGTATAAACAATTTTAAATTAGTGACCGTGACGTACCTATATCACAGCTTTTGCCATAATGTTGCCACTGATAGGCGTGTAGAGAAATACAATCAGTTCTAATTTCCAAATAATCGGATTATTGAGACGTATTGCTGCGTACTATCTCTACTTTTACTCTGGGGACTATGGAGATTTTATTATATACTTTGTTGTTCATCTTACCTTGACGAGCCACCGTATTTCTAGGGAAACAGGTGGTACTTGTCGTCGGACGTTGGTGATTATAACTCACTTCGCCACTTGTTAACTATAATAACGGTGATGAAAAAACTGTTGGCAAGATATAGATTGTGGCTGGAATTGTATAACACTGCACATTCATCGCATACACGCACGCACGCTAACTTATCGCGGATGCGAACAATTAATTGTGAATAAGATTCATCAACTGTCACACTCGAAGGAAACGGCCGTTTTATAAGATTGATCGACGAAAAAGATCGTGGTTACCCGCTCGCTTCGACCATCGTGCTTACTCGTGTACCGTGGTTGAGTCGAGTGCTTTGGCTGAAACCTCACTGCAACGGCCCATTTTCCAAACGATATCTTTGTGTATTTTCTACATAGTATAAGGTTTCTCATACCTGCTGTCCATTATTTCCGCATCCATCTCGCCGCATCGTCAGATTCACACCGATTTTCGATTGAACCGTTTTTACCGGCCATGACGGTTACGAGTGCAATTTTCCGTCATAATGTTGAATGTTGACTGTAGAACAACATGTGACGAAAATTCAACGAAACGACCTCCGCCGTTATCATTTCCCAACCCTACAAACAAAAATATTAAAAATAATAAATTGTACAAACACAATCTATTTTCTGCCTAGATTATATAATTTTGTTGCAACTGATTGATATTTGTAACTGCAGTTCCAAACGTTCTTATTTTATGATTTTTTTCTCGTTTGCAGTTAATATCAATATTTTTTTCTATCGCGGAAACGCGGCCCTATGTCACATATTAGATACACATGTATTATTCAATATTCCTTACGACAAAATTTTAATACGTCATGTATAATATAATATATATAATATGCTACACCGATGGCGTACACGACCTTGACGGTCTATGCGTTTCGCCCACTCGTACGCGAGTACTCGGCCGGCCCCAAGATTAGTGAGCGTGTGTAAGTTGTTGTAGGTGTACTTGCGCTAACATTCACACACTCGCGTCGGCATTATAATACTTGTGTACTTTACGCCCTCGCCCAGCGTGTGTATTACACCGCAAGAGTTATTATTGTTGTCAAAACCCACCGAACGATACTGTTTAACATAATAATATATTATGCATATGGTACACTCAGTGGTATTGCGAGAGGGAGAGAGAAAGAGAAACATATATATATATATATACATGTGTAATATGAGCATCGGGGAAGGGATTTTCCTTCTTCGACGTTCATTACGCTTATTTTTGTCGCCGCGTCTCCCGATCGTTTATATAATGATATACGCTCGTAAAAATGTTATTATATTTCTAGGTAGGAAAATTTCGCGTATTTTTTACTATATAATATTATATAAGTTTATAACACACTCACACGTGTACAGCGTCTACTCGCAGCTCAACTTGTGTTAGCAGCGTTAACCGTCGACCATGGTGCTGTAGACGTTTTGTAGGTGCAGCACAGGTACACGTAACTGCGTAAGTGATTTGAGCATATATACTCATCGACCATCGTATATGACTATATGAGTATTACATTTATTATACCATACACCTTACACCTATTATATAGAGTCGATTATATTATTACATTCATTCACCTCAAAATGCGGTCGGTGAATCTTAACATAAGGTCTCGTGGACATGGTTATATACTATATATTGTACTTATGGTTATAGTTAGTTGGTAAACTTAATATTAAACACTATGCAGCCCCGCACACAAAACGATACGCACTCGTCCTGTTCCTATATATATATATATATATATACAGATAATTTGCAGTTACAAGAATATCGTTGATGTTGTATACAATTACATTTTTGTTTTACATTAAGACCACATATATATATATATATATACAGATAATTTGCAGTTACAAGAATATCGTTGATGTTGTATACAATTACATTTTTGTTTTACATTAAGACCACTAATATAATACCGCTCGCGGCTCGATCCGTCTGTTATACTATATATTTTATTAACACGTCTAACTGCACCGCGCGCTCGCATGTTTTATTAGGTCTACAAAGAATTAATTTTGTCCGCTTTTAATTGTGCATTCGTATTATACGCATTACTACCTACGTTGTTATTTTAAAGTAATA
Source organism: Myzus persicae (assembly GCF_001856785.1). Lineage (NCBI taxonomy): Eukaryota > Metazoa > Arthropoda > Insecta > Hemiptera > Aphididae > Myzus > Myzus persicae. Next base: position 279,108 of record NW_019104400.1, read on the forward strand.
GTGTGGTCTAGGTGGTATCCGTCTCAGCAAACATACGTTTTGTAATAGATTGCCGTGAGACCTCATCAGCACATAGTTTAATGTTACCGCGCGGGATTTATATGCGATTTCAGAACCACGAGGCAATGCAATTTAACTCGACCGCCGTATTGTAAGTTGGGATATTTCATTAAAGTTTAAGGAGGGCTCGGCGTCGGTCATTCTCCGACCGAGCCATACATACATTTTTAAACTACATTTTATGAACGCATATCCACGCTGCACGCGCACCCACATGACCTACGTATGTACATGACATTTCATATATTGTGTGCGATCAGTACAGTGTACACATAGTATAATATGCATTGGCTATGTATTGACTTCTTAATTTGTTTCCAACTCGATCGAACTCGTTGGTTCGTATGCAAACTGCACACTAACTGAGCGTAGGACTTTTTCGCATAGTATATTTTCGGGTTTTTGTTTGGCAACAATAGCGTGCAGTTTCTGAGGCAACCGCTAGTTAATTAGTTCAAGCAATAATAATGAACAGCCACGGAGATTATCGTTTTGAGATCGGTCCTTGGCGCAACGCAATGATAATTATCTTTTAGAGATGTGATTTCGTCATCGTTCGCATGATTCTTGTGTACTTATTATTACTACCTATCGTCATAATAATAATCATCATCAATGTGGGGAGATCGGGGAGGGGGGGGGCAAGGTCCTCGATTTTTATGTGCGGTTTCTTTACGTTGGCATGTCTGCGCTTCCTTGTCAATTCGATGTCATATAATATAATGTACATATACATTCAACATTGCTTACGAACTATATTATATCAATATCACACTTGACGACGGACAAGTACCCTCCGGGAAAATATTATTGCTTCAGCAACGGTAGCAGAGGGGGTTGTACTTCAGATTATATATTATATATTGGGTGATCCATTTTACGTAAACATTCATTATTTCGGAATTCACTAACGTTTTTGAAAATTTTTCGGTAACAAATTTTAAGTCGGTAACAAAACAACATTTTATTTATCGTATTTATTTATTACATTTTTTGTTATTACTATTTTTTTTTTTATTATTTCATATTCTTAAACAGAATATTGTTCAAAGTATTTCGATGAATAAAAATCGGATTTCTGATGAGTAGTTTATCAGTTGTATGAGTATTTTTAAGTTTAGATGAACAGATTGGCAGTGAAGTAAATATTTCTTGGTAGTCTTGTCCTACATCCTGTTAATCGAAACTTTCAATACTAATTAATCATAAAGTACTTCAAAAGATATTTTGCTTTTCAGTAGGTAAATGTATATATTCTCATAAAAAAGTGAAGATCGAAAAAATTATAACGATAAAAAATATTAAGTATTATAATTATTGTTTTTTTAAGTAATAATAGTGTGTTACGTTAAATAGCTCACCCGGTTTATGTTAACGAGTTGGCAAGGTTTGAGCAGGTATTCATGTATAATATAGGTACCTATGTGTAATGTGTATATAGTTGGAAGATATATTATTACATTGTCATTATTATTTTTCTTTTAGAAAATAATGAACCGTCCGTCGCTATGTAATAGTGGAGTGATATTCAAACTTCTAGTATTTCATTAAAACATATCCTGCCCGCTGCTGAGGATCGAGTTACTGCAAACTATTATATTAATAAATACATGTTATGGTGTATGCAACAAATTGTATTATGCATATGATATACCTATACATGTGTGTATAAAACTTCATTTTTATATCTGCACACTGAGGGACTTATTGAGCTTAATAATAATAATAATAATAATAATAATAATAACAACAACAACAACCTACGAGCATATAATATACAAAATGTCATGTGATAAACTGGTAAACAATGTGCGTCCGAGCTCGGCAGATATAATTTCCTTATTTAGATTTTTCGCTTTCTACTCCGGTCGTTTTGCCGTCTACGCACATCTTTTAACAGGCGATCGAGCACGAATGGGTTTCATCAAACTTCTCGTCACCGCGGGCTACCATAACAAAATTTGATTAAATAATAAATATTGTGAATTCCATGTAGTTTTGTCAAAACTCGCCCGGCGACCGTTTGAGCTCACCACGAAGGCCGCCGCTGTTCTACGTTTTTATTTTTCGTGGGCGGGTAGCGATTTATACGTGCACACCGCACACGCCGCGCTTGTCCACGGCGATCAAACTCCATAATATTATAGTATTATATATTTTATTATATAAAACTACGTGTATATAATATAATAACACACACACACACACACACACACACACACACACACACACACACACACACACACACACACACACCATGTTGAAGTGTGTATAATATATAATAATATATAACTTACGACCGTGTCCCGGGCGCGTTTTATTTGTTGGTCGAAAACGATGGCCGCTGCGAGTGGATCGAAAAATGACTAGTAGATTTGTCGACATACGTGTCAAGGATGAGGAAGGCCTCTGTTGTCGAGTAGGAAGCCAATTAAAAAAAATAAAAAACTTTGTTCTCTTACAAATACACACACACACACACACACACACACACACACACACACACACACACACACACACACACACACACACGTATACCGCTCCTCCGCTTGTTGTTATTACTCTCCGAAATATAGTTATATCTTACATTGTCGCTGATGTACTGCGTATAATATTGTATGCACAAGAATAAAATATATTATAATAACCTAAGTATACTTTTACGATAATTTTGGGTACACAAATCTGAGACTATATACACATTTTTCAATACAATTGATCGTGGGTTTCCACTTTGAAAACCCTTAACCGTTTGAACGGTGGTTTCCTTCAACTACAGGCTGCCGTTTTAAAAACGTAAAATGTATAGTTACTCTCGTCTTTTGTTTCCTGTCTTCGACGTTATTTAATGTTTTTAATTCATCTCCATTTCCATAAACTGTATAATCTAACGATAGCCTATACAAATCGTATTTTATAGAAAAGGTTGTCTTCACGGTGAGAGGATAATCGACTGAAATACGCCCTCGCGGTCACAGATATCAATTACGAGTGAGCACGGACAGAAGATTCATTCCCCATATCGTATAATATAACACCTCTAGCTATGTTTATAAAAATAATAATTTATGTAGTGAGCCGTGCATCGTTATTTTGACATCGTTTCCGCCACCCCGTTAAGGTCACTTTGGTAGACGTCTTTCCGACATAATTCCTCCTCCCGTCCATCCCCGGATCGATTATATATAGATGTATATATATATATATATGTGTGTGTGTGTGTACGCTTTATAATATATTGTGTATGTTCATAACGGATCATGACTATTTTTTTTCCATACTACGGGCGAAATCGTGATATCGACGGCCGCCGTTTGACTTTGAGACTTTGGTTAGGTACGTGTCCTTATATACATACATATATATATATAATATAATACAATATGATATATATATATATATATATATTACGTATATTCACACAATATTACCTACTGGCTACTGCAGTATCAGTATATACACATAGGTTTATATTATTTTATGCGCATCATAATAATAACGTGTGTTTACCTTGCCTTCGCCGTTTAATAGCTCGTTCGTGTTTGAACCTACTCGGTTTCTTAAAACCACCGACGCCGTTCATATTAACTGCATTGAAGATTCTTGTGATGTTAAGTATACCTTTTAAAAGTACTGGGTATTTTTTTTTTTTTAATCTCGAACTAGATAATAGGCAAATCTTATTCGAGGCATTGTTAATAGTTTTATTTTTAAAGAGCACACATTCTTATATTTTTTAATTTGTTACATCATTTCAAATTTTTGAAACTTATTTCCCCATTGGCGATAAATAAAAACCGCACGCGCGCAAGCACACTCACACATACACACTATTATTTTGATTATGGATCTCTCTTCTGTTGAATATAATATAATATAATATCTGTGTGCCTATCCCGACTTTATATTACGTATTATTAATCATAAAATGTGTGCGTACAACGAAGTGTTAATCTTTCAATCCGATTTCTTTTCCGTCGTGACGTCGTCTAAATGTTAAAACCGATTGACACTGGGCCTCGTAGTAAATAATTATGTATCATTGTATTTCAGTCTGAAGAAAAAATATACCGTTCTCGAAAGATAATTTACATTTATTATGAAATCTGCGGCGTGTTATACATATAAATCGCAATGTTTGTATGTATCGTTTTTATGGATTTTACGTGAAAACCACCTGATGGTCGCCAGGTACGCGGTCATTAATCTATGACAATATTTTGAGGAATAATAATATTGTATAATACATATGTATAGGTATAGCTTTTATTTCTCGTTTATTGCGCGTGGGTTCAATTATTACTCGTTCTGTTTATTTTGTCTGTTTGTACGTGTTGTAACGACGAGTTTTTTTTTTTTACTCCGAGATTATAAACATTTTGATTTTATGCGCGCGTATATCATATCATTATAATGTAGGTATCTACCGCCTACTATTCAATTATTATAATATTATACGGATAGTAATGATAACGATTTTTCTAGGTTTCTTTTCACGCTGTAATGTCATAACAATATGTAAATGAGTTATTATTATTTTTTTTTTTTTGGTTTTAATCATCTTGCATTTTTGCGTAATTAGACCCTAACAACAATGTAATATATATAAATATAACATATATAATTGCACGTGTTGCGCGCTCATATTTTTGCAAAGTACCTACGGCTCTAATTGTGCGCGTTGTGATGATGGTTCACACGGTCGGCCTTGGGCTTTGTTAATGAAATTCGGTCGGCGCGGCTTCATTATAATATTATTAAATATTATGTAGGTTAGACTCGCAAAGCGAAACGATAAGGAAAACCGCACACACACATAGGTATCCTCGAGTTGCCGCGAAATGAGGCGAAAACCACGCACGTATTATAGAAAGATATCGTTCGGAGTTTTTTTTTTTTTTTGTTAGTTTTCAACGACGTACAAACATCGTTGTTTACCTATATTATACATATAGTTCAAGGCCTTGGCGTCATTTGCTCGGTTTGGTCGACGGCGTGTCCAGGTATCAGTCCTAAGCAAATGATGTGCCTATATATATATATATATATATATATGCGCACGTGCAAAAGAGATACGGTCAAGTGATTTGTGCGACCGCAATGTAACTTCGTACAATATAATAATATAATTTTGTACTCGAATATATTACCGTCCATAGGTTTGTCATTATTGATATAAGACCTAGCATAACGATATTGTTGTAGGCGTTCCCGGGCTTATTGTATATTATATCATTTAATATGACGTTTACGGTCGATTACTCGTCGCCAATATCTATCGGCGGTTTACCTAGCTATAACATAATGTACTACCTATGCTTAATTATTTGTTTGTACCTACCACCTACCTATATATAATAATATATAATGCGTACATTTGAATTCCAATTATCGATTGTTGTACACTTAATGTGCAGTGCTCGTTGATTTTTATTTCATTTTATAATATTTTTTTTCGTCCTACAATCTGACCATGTAAGGTAATAATACTGATCTTACACCGATGCGTAATCGCGGGAAAATATAATGGGACATTATTATGTTATTAGTATGACGTATCGGCATATGTTATAACTTACATTGTGTACGCGACGATGACAAACTGTAAAATCGCGAAGAGTTGCTTTAAATCAATTTTTAATTGATGGGCGAATCGCGTGGTGTTGATGTAAACAAGCGGGACCTTGTAATTATATATATATTATATATAATATATAAGAGGTGTATAATAGTCGTATACGAATACCTTTTATTACCTCTCGCAGCGATACCGGTTTAAAAAAATAAAACGCCGTACGGAATATATTATAATCCGTATATATTGTGTACAGAAATGCAATTAGTTTTCTTTGTACACTCGCGCGATGGTATATATACCTATAATAAATGCGTATCATCGCGTACACAGTGGAAACTTTGAAAACGCGCGCGGGTCTGCGGGTTTTCGTGTTGCCGGAGACGTGTCCGCGATGACCGAAGGAAAACGCGCATGCTCGCCTCCTCTCCAACCGTCCGACAAAACGCGTCCATGTTCAGTAGCTCGTGACGTCCGATCGATGACGATAAATATAATATACCTAGCCCGTGTGTAGGTAATATTATGTGTGTATTATACCAATACTACTCTGTTATTATCGCGTCGTATACAATTCGTATATTAGATACGGTCGGCTGTTTCCGAGATGATCGGCTATTGAATCCGACGGTTCCTCGGTTTTGATGGAAATCCGACGTTGTTGAACCCGCAAGTGTCTTGTCGACGATGGCGCGTCTTAAAATTATGCGCGGACGACATGTATATATTATATAGTGATGATATTTACTGGAGGGGAAAAAAATACATTATTGTGTGCCTGAAATTTTCGGATACACCACTGTGTTTATTATATTTTGTGCGTGTGTATATATATATATATATATTATATATTTTCATATTATTATAATATACGCGTTTGTCTGGGAAAAAACTCGCATTTTTGTTTTGAACGCGGGTTTTTTTTTTTCATTTGGAACGTTGTGAAACGAAAATAACGATTTAAATAGGTATGTCGAAAAACTTGTTTGAGCTACAAACTAAACGGAACGTTATAAACCCCCGCGTAAAAATAAAATAAAAAAATAAATCTCATAATTCAAAATCTCTCGACGCAACGGTTATTTCCACTTCTTATTCGCTAAAAAGAAGTACCGTATAGTGTCTGATAATGGCGTATATATACGCTTTTGACGTGCAATAAAGTCCGCGCGTGTTGCCGTTTGGTCGTATACGATAAGGAACCGCTTTTTCGTTCTCCGAATAAAAGTTTACGGTTACTATCATGTAGCTCCCCCGAGTCGTTTGATGTATATATATATATATATTTTTTTTTGTTTATAGGGATCTTTTGACGGGTATATTAGATTCTGTGCGGGGCGAGGGAGCTATCGGTCTTACAATTTTGTCTTTTTATTTTTTACTTTTGTGTACCTGTATCGACTATTCATCCACATATATATATATATATATATATATATTAAATATACTTCAATATATCCCATTTAAATAGTTATAAACGTTTAAGAATAAAAAGATTGCTCCAAAAGTTTCATCAAGTCTCCATAATATAAATAACTGACCCTTTTATAAAAAAAGTAGTTATTTATAAAAAGGTCGTTTTTGAAATTTTCCGGTAGTTCACGAAAATGTATCAACTATACGATACTATCAAACTACGTTAAATAAACAAAAATCGGGAAAAAGATTTTAAGCATAATTTTGAAAGGCTTTTAACGAAATCCATACCTACCTGTCTTATTTTGATAAACCAACAACATTATACAAGTGGATGTTATACTTAAATAAAAATAACATCTTTGGAGACAAACGCATATGATGTATTGCAATAGGCAGTATCGGAACTTTCGATACTATTGCGGGGTGTTATACTCCACTGTCATATTACATCGAATTAATATTACAGTTTTATCTCGAGACTATCGTGATAGAGACTATAGAGACTATCTACACACGGCACGTGCCCTGTCATTATTTACATCGTATACTTACATATGATATTGGGTAACATTTTATATTGTACATACATGTAAAATGAATTAGGTAAATACTTTAATGTACACACCATGTTCAATATAAAACGTTTCGATTTTGTCGTTTATATTGTGTTCGCATATGCGTGTATTTGTTGCTACGTGTATACACATTACACATTTTATCGAAATGTGAACAAAATGATGATATGTATATTTTTCCATCGAGCCCGTGGAATTTATTTTTTTGCAGAACTATTGAAATGTAATCACGAAAAAACTTTCCCCATATATTATTCGTTTAAGGAAGTTATTTCTATAGAAACGTCAATCCCTATGGATTCAGTGAAAGTTTACGCGATGTACCGCATTCGTATACATTATTTTTATCTCCAAACACAATAAGGTTTTTTGTCACCGTTATGTGTGTGTGTGTGTGTGTGTGTGTGTGTGTCGTGAATAATAAAACAATTGTGTTTGGACGACATTGATTCGGCGATGGTAGTTCCGGAAAATTGGATACACATATATATGTATTATATGCTCACAGTTTGAGTATACACCGATATTTCGGCCGAGGGACAATAAATACCACACAATCTCGAATAGAACTATTTTTTTTTAAATCTCAAAAAAACGAGAAATTCACATGATCCTTTATTTCACGCCATTGTATATAATATTAAGTGCGGGTTATTTTTAAAGTAAGCACCCAATTCTCGAAAAATTGTTGAAAATATTTTTTTTCTTTAGGTAGGTTGATAATCTTAAGTCATTACGAACGACGCGCGACGGTTTTACTATTTTTTTGTTATTGTTTTCATACAGTTTTTAATAAGCTTTTGATCTTTAGATGAGTGGGGTAGTGGACCAACATTCTGCAGGGTCCCACCATTGTACCATTCCACTCCATTTATTATTTAAACTTGACAACTATTATTAATAACTTACTAACTTTTTATCTAATTTAAAATTCGAGTTTTACATTACCTATATTAAATTCTCTAAAAATGTTTTTTTTCCTTCCAAGTATCTAAAAAAAATATATTCACTTTTCAAGAATATTGAGTGTTTTTCTTCAAACGTCATATTCAATAAGTAATCCATTTGTTGTAAAGAGTGCATGTAAGTATTACATCAGTTTCAGTGTCTCTTTTTCACGTCCATCTCCATGTGATTACAACAAGTGGCATAAATAATGCTAATCATATGGTTTTTTCTAAAGACAAATCTTTACGTCTTTTAGTTTAATTATATTAGATATGCCCTAACCAATTTGTATATATATATATTTAACAATTTATATTTTTAAGCTTTTATGTAGCATTTGGTTTTTACATTCATCTTTAAATTGTTTTTTTTTTTTTTTGGTATTCGAGTGCATAATATAGATAACGCAAAAGTCTTACTCGACCTAAATTATTTAAAATATTTAAGTTGTAACAAACCTATTACAGTTGATTTGTATGGGTAGAATATTTAGATGGTAGTTTCTTATTTTTATTTATTTATTTTTTAAATTTTATTTAATACTTAAATTTATTTTTGAAAAAATTTTAAAAACAATTACTTAAACGTGTCGTCTCGGCACTCGTGATAATATTCGTTAATGACATTTTTCGCCGTGTTATATCGTTGTAAAAACAAGAAATTGTGGATCGACACCAACGTTCGTTATCCGCTAGTCACTACATATACCTAGGACTATTGTTCGCGAGTCGGGTTTTTCGGATCTAATGCGTTGTGTATGTACCTCCGTCGGCTGTACGTATATTATGTATATACCATGTGTATTATATGACTGTATATATAATGTATTATATAGACGCTTTAACGCCGCTTACACGTCTTCTCCGTGCGATGTATATTATATATACTTGCGGTGGACATTACGACGGGCCATTAAAATCAGCCGGTATTAACGACCACCGTTATAATATGTAGTGTAATATTTATCAATCGCACTTCGTCCTCGTCGTCGGCGTCCTATAATCTCTCGGTTTCTCTCTCCGCGGCTGCTGCAGTCTTCCTAGCCCGCACTTTATCGTCGCTCAGTCATCGTTATAATAACCGCGCGTAGCCTTCGCGTTTCCCCTTAACCGAACGATATTATATATTATATATTACACCGTTATATGATTCAGCCGCCGACAATCGCATAAACGCTGACGATTGCGGTGACGGCGGTCGGCGGTGGGAGCGCCACGATGTAGCTATACAATAATAATTAGGTATGCATCAACAGAGCAATATTATGTTAATAATATATATAGGTATTGGTGGACGATTATTTTTCAGTGCCAATTCGACTATCCCCCCCCCCCCCACGGCAGCACTCCCCTACATATATGTATACTCACCGTGGTCAGACATGGTGAAATCATTTTTTATTCCATCTCCGCGACATTGAACGGACATATGCGGGTATAAGTACCGTGGTCCCACCGAGTTTGAGAACTTTATTTTTTACCAGTTCAAAACCCGTTAAAATTTGTTAGAACAATTCAGTGTATAGTGTATAATACGTAAACCGAAATTTGTTCCGGCCACCGAGTTGAGTTCATTAAAGCTGGTTCTATCCCTTACCTATATACTATAGAAGTCGATTCTAAACTGTAGAAATTTCGTTTTATCTCCCCAAAAATTAAATCAAACCGGCCTTGTAATTTTGCTATTGCTTCTACATTCAAATTTCTATTAATATTATCAAAGTTCTACTTCCTATGACTATAGCCCACAGAATTTACCCTAGTATATCACACTGAGTTAACATAATCTAATTCCTAGGCTCTATAGCTTATGTACATAATAATTATTCCAGATTCACAATTATATATTCTGGACCTTCCCTTTAATTCATTTCCCACATTCTTGTGTCGATCCTTATTATTACCCTATTTGGTCCTAGACTCCTAGATCTCAAATATTCTTAATCCATCCATCTCAATTCAAATTATTTCGTTCTTCATTAACACTACGGTCTTTGTGTAATCTAATTTGGTAACGTTATATTATATGTTAGAATTAAAATCCAGCATTCGTAAATGTGACTGTCAAAAAAACAACAATTGTAGATAGTATTAGTCAGTATGGATAACACTCAATGATCATCACAACATATAATTACCTATATACCATATATATATATAATATATAGACGTACAGCGCAGGCTAACGCGTTATTGTGACGATTTGGTACGTTTTCACTAGTCGTCACGTCTCATTACATTACTCCGAAAAAAATCGTTCGATTAATCGGTTTACGTTTATATGTGGGTACGCGAAGAGAATATCGTGGACGGTCAATACTAACTGTCGAAACGGTTGAATTTCATTTGATCATATTATTATTATAACTTAAATGAGTGTCGCCACCGGGAGACTTCTTGGGAATATATTTTGGATGACGACCACTATTATAGGAACGGGATTATTGTGTGTGATTACGAGCGTGCGTGACCGGCATGTAAATTTCCAATAAAATTATCTCAGCACTGACCGATACAGCAGCGACTTATATTATACACGGGTATTATATATAATACACAGTTTACTCACGAGGAGGAGAAAAAAAACCATAATTACATCGGCAGGAACAATATATATATATGCATTAAGTATATACAGGTGTCAGGTGTATATGTGGATTCGAAACACTCTGCAGCTTTCGTCACGAATCCTTTATGTTTTATTATGTTATGTGTACGCGCTTCGCCGTTACGGATAATCGCGGTATTTCTATTTATTACCATTGAAGCCTTTTACAGGTTGTATGCGCTGACGTAACGTAATATATTTCCGACCGTTTTTCATTAAAACCACGGGGTCACGCGCAAACCCCGTCGGTATCGACAGTATTGGCTAAAGTTTTCTTCCAATTACATCTCGCGGTGTACGTGTATATATATTATATGCGTTTGTGTGTGTGTGCAGTGTGTGTTCTGTGCGGTGTTGTAAAATGTTTTTCTTACCCCTCGAGTATAGGACTTGGGGTTTAGGGTAAAAGTATACACAATAATTAATTTAATAATGGGTAATAGTATGTATAGGTGCCGGCGTGCCGATACTTTAACGTCTATGCCTATACGATTATTTCGTTACATTCATTTCTGTTATATTATCATAACGGCTGCTGAAGTTATATATGAATGCGCGTTTTGTACGCCGTCGAGGAGAGCGATTTGCATGATTATTCTGAACCAAATCTATTTATTGCGACTAAAAGTTTCCTACAACATTCGGTCAAAACGCATTTGCACTGCTCACGATACTTGCAATCTTTCAGTGCCCAGACTGGATGCATATATATAACTAAACTATGTATAATAGTACCTATATATACCGTTATTCTTATTGCTTCAAAGTGATTCAGGAATTAGTCAATTATATTTAATCCCAAGCTCCCCCACATACCTAACGCTGTAACAGTTTCAAAAATCTAACGCGACGTCATGTTTTATATGTCCACAATGCAATAAATATATAGGTTATAAGTTGTTTCTTTTTTATCTATAGTTTAAGACATTCATATTTAATCAGTAAACGTTTTTTTTCGGAGTAAATACTAGTAATTGCATTTTTTGGAAACCGGCATGCACAAATAACTTATAGTTAATCAATTATATAATGACCCAACCTATTTAAAAGCACTTAAAGTGTATAGATAGACAGAGGGACACAGCACATCTAAAATGTCCAGTATCCCACGCCTCTCAATATTTCTATAGGTATATCAAAGTTGTATAATCACAATAATATGCTGAATGCTGATGAACAATAGAATTATATTAGTTGTCGACGTCCAATACATATAAAAATTCTGTAATATGAAAACGAGGGGCACCATTTAAATGCGAATCTAAGTATATCATTGTGAATTTTATTTGTTTTCAAAATCAATGACGTATATATTATATAGTGTGATATTGTGATGACTTAAATATTCATAATAAGATACTGAGTACACTTTTTTTACTCATTGTTCATTTATTCAAACGTTTTTCGCGTGTTTGTAGCTAAAATCATAAAGTTTATTCTGATATTATATTATAATAGTAGTATTATAATAATAACAATCATATTATGATAGGTACTCTATCACTCCTCACTGCAATGCACGTCGCGTTGGCGCATCGCGATATGAATGCTTCGGTACGCGCATTTGTTCTTCAAAGGCAAATTGGGTCATTGTAGTTCATTGATTATATTTGGTATGTATATTATATATAATATATATAAACATGTACTGTATAATATATATATATATACATATACATTGGACTGATCAAAATGAGATTTTATCTTGCTCGCTCATTCACCCGTGGGTAGAAAAGTTGCATTTGGCGGCGCACCGCACCGCAACGTTTTACGTATACTATATTTATGGGTTATATACTTACCATATTATTCTTTGTGCAAGCTGTATATATAGGATGATTCACCAAGCATGCTCACCCCTTTTAATCCTTTTAATCCTTTTAATAACGAATTTATTAAAATTATGATTTTTGGAGTTTTAAGTAGATACTTATGGGGATTCAAGACCATATTTTCAAGTATTAACTTCAACTTCTTTCTGTAAATTATTAATCAAATGTTTTTTTAACATATTGATCGTACCAAATAATATATAAATACTAAAAATTAAATAAAATTAAATTTCGTATTATTTCTGAGTAATTAAAATTAAATACTTATATAGGATAATCGATCAAAAATAATGGTGGGGGAGGTGGGTCAATTATGGTTTAAAAATGATAGTTGTAAGTTAGGTTAGTTACATTTTATAGTTTTAAAAATTATTCGAATATAATTTGTTTGTACAAGCTAGACTAAATATTAAATCAATTTTATATTTGGTGTAAAACAATTTAAAGGTCTATTTTTTTTTAGTAGGTATGACGTTTAATAATTATTTGAAATTACTCGTTCAAAATTCTAACTACCTACGTCATGGTATAACCTACATTTTTTCAAATCGTGTAAAAGTGTTAGCGCCTTTTTGAAAATATTAAAAAAAATTTAAAAATTCCCAAAATCCCAAAAATAATAAATTTAATAAATAATATGCATTTAAAGCCGGATGCAATGCTCGGTGTGTCACCCTGTATGTATTACAGCAGTCTCATCGTTACCTGCTCTGTAAACCCTTTGTGTTTTTTTTTTCTAAATGTGCCTATCGCGCACCTTTATTTTTATAATATAAAATAATGATATTATATATATTATGCAGCATGTGCGATATAGTTTGGTCGGCGTAAATCGAACCGCACCAACCCATGCGACGCGCGTTTCTTCTCTCTGACACAAAACGACCGTGGATAATTACGGTCAAGTCACGGCTTGTATATATATACCCAGGTATGGGTACTACAACCACGAAATATGAATAATGTCCATTTTACACACACATATCATACGTACGCCGTAGGTTCGGCGTTTCGGTTCACCTGTGTGATTTTCTTTTTTCACGAACAATAATAATATTATATCGTCATCGGCTCTGTATTACATACATATAGGCACTGGGATTAACGCATTTAGTGGTGCTTATAATATACGTCTACGCCGCGATGTACGCATTACCAAGGTATACATATAGTGAACGCCGCGGACTTGTCGGAGTAGAAAAGTCCTTGGCACGATATAATATAATATTATTATATATTATATCGCTGCTGCAGTACTCACGCGTGATGGCGATGCCGTAATAACTTATTGCTGGATATACTCACATGCAATTCGCGCACGAAAATAATATATATAATAATACGACCGATGTGTATTGCGCGTTTTTCGCCTGCGTCTGTTTGTTTTTCTATTTTTCGCGTTTTCTGGGTTATTCGGGAATCTGTGTTATGTACAGTGGGTCTGTTCTCATGCGTCCCAGTTCCGCGCACACCGTTCGCGGGATCGTATGCTGACGATATCGCGTTATATATTATTTCTCGTCACAATAAATATATATACAATACACAATACACATGCATTCATATATTACAGGTAGGTATACACATCGTAACAACGTATTGTTGTTGGGTTAGCGCATGGAACCTACCCGCCGCACGGGCAAACCCATCACCGTCATTATTATAATCATAGTTAATATGTTCCGCGTGTGTACATTCGCGTGTATTTCTCGTGTGCACCATTTCGTGTATGTTGTTATTGCGCACGACGAATGTCAAACTTAATATTATTATAAAGAGAAAATCGCTAAAACTATAATATTATGCCTACACAGGTAGGTATACCGTGATATACGACGAGGACTCCGATTTCCCGTTTGCTTCCCTTGCTCCCATTTTGCCAGTCTAAATAGGCACACCGGTCGATGATATAATAGGCGTAAGACGTCATCGCTATGTCGCCTGAAGTGGAATTCCATAATATGTTAAACTCAAAAACAGACATAACAATTATCATTTTTACTGAACTTTAGGCAAACCCTAAACGCTTACCATATATTATATTATTTTAGTAGTGATGTTATAGTAATATAGTATATTATCGTATCTGAAAAGTTTATATATATATATATAAGGTAAATCAGTAAAATATGTACAACTCATAAAATACAAATCACAAAACGATATATTATAATATTGACTCTAATTTTATATTTCTTTAAAATCTTTAGTAATGGAATATGATCAGTTTTCGGTGTAGGTATTGGATGCTATCATTATCATCCCTCTATTAAGTGTAATTTTTTTAAGTCTAAATTGTTTTCCCCATACAATGATTTTTAAAAAAATTATATTTATTTTAATATGATGTGCATTGTAGTTTTCATAGAATCAGTAATACGTGTATATGTATACGTATATATATATATATAGTTATAAGAAATTACCATAAACTAATTCAATTTGAAAATCATTGCAGAACTAGATAATAAACATTTTAGTTGTAAAACAAGTATTACTTTTTTAATTAAAAAACAATTATTATCATCGATTTCAATAATTTTTTGAATAGTATTCAGTAATTGAGTTTTGTAATTATTTATAATACATTTGGTTTTAATTAATTTTGATCAATCTTTAAAGTTGTGTTGTACAAAGTTACATTCATACATAAATTATATCATTATATATAACTGTGAAATTTAACGTAAATAATAGGTATGATACATGCAACTCCCTAGAATTCGTGTAAATTTGCATGGAAACTTGGAAGATTTGAAAATGTCGAATACAGTATGTGGATTTTTCTTTTATATGTATATATATATATATGTTGTTTATGTGAATTGTTCACACTGCAGTGTATGACGGGGTATGGGCTATAATTTATACGACGGTAGTGCTCTGTTGTGTCCGTTTGCTGCTACCATACTACGTATATTAGTATACAATAGCGGCTTTACCGCAAGAAAGAAGTCCGACTATTATAATACTTATTACTGTACTATTGTGTGTACGTCGTTTTCGTTTAGGTAGGTATATATATATTATTTACCACTGCGGTACAGCGAAATGTCACTTACAGCTTAAGTGTTATTAAATAAATTGTCCGGTTATTTTTTAATATAATTTTTATTCATAAAAAATACAGACAATTTACTTCATTAATTTTTATTTTTATACTTTTTTCGTAGACCTGAAATATAGCGTAAAAGGTTGAATTCGGTTTATTATATACTATAATAATATGTATCTATAAACGTTTTACTCAGTTTTTTTTCAACTGATTTAATGATCATAATATTTAAACTCCTAATATATATTAGGTAATGGGTAATATTATATCCAATGGATATATATGACTTATGGAATGGCAGATGTTTACAATGATCGTTGTGATCGATTATGTCATTTAAAATTTTTTTTGTAATATTAAAATAATATTAAATTTTTATCCGTGGAGACTTGAAAGTCTTATTGGCTAATTATGTTATGTTGTTCAATATGTACACTGACATATCAAAAATGTTATTAAGATAAATACATTTTAAGGTTCAGCTTATTCATACCACTAACCTATTCATACCGTTCCATGTTAGGTCGGTGTCCTCTCGAAAAGTTAATAACAATAATAGGTTATATAATATGATACAAATTATGACAATTGATAAAATACAAAATACCTATGTTTTCGGGAAAAATTAATTCAACTTACTGTATTAAAAATAAATAATGATGGTAAAACAAATTTTATTAATAACAATAATATTATTATACAATGATTTATTATTGAATTCAAATCTAACACTTCTATTGCAGTCTACTCAACGACGAGTACACTCGACACATACTGTACAGCAGACCGTTACCTACTTACCCGGTTTCTTATTTTATCTTTATTTCTTATTTTATACACAGCAGAGTTAAT
Organism: Myzus persicae; assembly: GCF_001856785.1. NCBI lineage: Eukaryota > Metazoa > Arthropoda > Insecta > Hemiptera > Aphididae > Myzus > Myzus persicae. The sequence goes on from NW_019104400.1 coordinate 296,031, forward strand.
TTGGGTTCGATTTTCCTAAAACAGTGCAGCCGTCGCATAATGTTTCAATCATCGCACAAACAAGACCGTTCTCGTTTTTTTCGCTTCATACATTATTTATTTATCATGTCTTGTTCGCGTTTCTTTGTAAATTATTATATTTATATTTTTCCGACAAAACTAAAAATTATATTCCCGTTTCAAAAAATCGTTAACCATGAAAACCAGCCAGCGAATCTCATTACATTGTTCTTATGGATTCGTCGAATCACATCGGAATAATATAGTATCGTATTATAATTTGTACTGCGAGAAAATAACAATAATATCAGTTTCAAAAAAAGCTAATTTAATTATGCATTTTCTGTACTATGGTTATTCTATTTGACTTTTAAATTATCCACAAGTGATATTGTATTCAAAATATGTGGTTTTGATAATGCAACTGATGATTTATTAAGCCCAGATTCAGTGACAACGTGAAAAGTTTTATAACATTTTATCATCAAATTTAATTAAACTGTCAAGATGGATTTTAAACAAAATTATGTGGATCAGTACAATTATAATATAATTGTCATTCGGGCATTGGGATATTTCTGAATATTTTTATCCGAAATGATGATTAGCTATTTATTAAAACAGATGATTCAATCAAATTTGAAATGTATTATACTTTGGCGAGTATTTAAAATATGGGCATTTAAATTTGTATTAAAATAAAAAGCTAAATGTGTAACATATATGTTAATAAACTTTACTAACTCAAATACGTCAAGTATCATTCCTTTTACGTTGGATATTTTTCAAAATACTTAGGTCGTTTCTACGAGAAAACTTTTTTTACGCAATTTGTTTACGTTCTATTTATGAATATGTCACCCACTCGCCATCTGTATCACAGATGTCATGATATTATTAAAACTTTAATTTAAGTTTATATTTATGAAAAATGCGTAAAATGTTTGAGATTGGCCTGTTGTTACTGTCTAGACCCATGTTTTATTGCACTCGATATAATAATACAGTGTTGTGGTTTTAGGTCCACATTCCGTACTGTGATATTTGAAATCAAAAAATCCTGGAAACTGTAAATTATATGACACCCATATATTTTACAATTTTTTGCGATATTTTATTTGAACCAATAAAAGAAATTTTTTTTTAAACACTGTTTTGATATTAATTTTAGTAGTATGTTTATTAATTTTCAATCGAATATGGCCCTAGTACCCGGGAATTATAGTTATAGTTTTATAGTTTATACTACTCATAATAATAATTATGCCTTAATGTTATTTATACCTAATGAGTTAGGTACATATGAAGATACTTATTTACATCCATTAATAAATAATATCTATAAACTGTAATATGAAAAGTTAACCTTTTGGAATTCTACTTCGAAAATGGTCAGTTTAGAACTTATAGTTTTCCATCCAAAAACCTTGTTGTTTTTTATTTGTTTATGAATACTCCTATTTTAACTAGAATTCAAAAGTGGAATTTATATTTGACGAACTAATATTTAGAACACCCATTAAAGCTTTTAGTATTCATAGAATAATTTCAAACCCAAGATTAAACCATATATACTATACCAAACATGCGACTAATTATCAACCTAATTTGTTTTAAAAGTTTATTTGTATTGACTCTTAATGTTTAATAATTATTTTGTTTTGAAATAATTAGGATTAGTATAAGCTAGAGTATATTATCTTATTAATACTTTATTCTAATAGATAGATCATGTTTCTAAATATGTGCTGCCAAGTAAAAAGAAAAAGAAATATTTAAGATGTATTGCTTATTTAATTACTCGATTTATCTTCAAAAAACTATGAGTGCAGGGATGCAGGATATTTAGAAATGACTTAGAGACTCCCAAAAATAATTAAATGATAGATTTGACAATACAGTATGGATAATATTATTATTATTGTTTACAAGTCTGATAAATTGACTATTACTCGATCGAAACATCAAAACTGCATTGTGAATGCGGAACGTACAATTAGTAGGTACGTTTGCGTGTGTTGGACAGCGATCACTGTGAGCGTAGCATCCTCTTAAGATTTGAGTTATAATTGTACCTACGTTGCTTCAGATCTCATTAATTGAATCTCATTTAATTGTAAATATATATTGTTGCAATAGTAATGTCCATAAATTGTATACCTGATGACCTTATAAAAAAAACACTCAATTATACCGCATTTCTCGGATGTAATTATTGTTTAATTATATATTTCCAAGTGATTAATTTCTTGAACAGTCGTTTTATAACGGGCGTTCATTTCGTCGTTGATACTCATCGCGTTAAAATCGCAATAATGTGCGACCAAATATAGCTAGATTGTACCCTAGATGCAGCTTGACTTCCTATACAGACATATTGTAGTGGAAGCCCTGACCTAACGAATTATTTCGCGTAATCGAAATCGGTACCATTCCGAATATTATCCGATAACGCGTTTATAGCGAAATGACAATAATGTATATCATAGTATGATTATATGTAAATTCTGTGCAGGCGACAACGACGACGGCGATGATACATTTGTCTGTCCTTTGCCGCCCTGGTCGACCTACATATATGTAAATCGTCCTTCCTCTCCGTGTCGTCGTCGTATATCGCGATGGCGTTCGAACGCCGTTTTCGCGTTTTCCGCGCACAAGTAGTGGGCAAGACATTTTTGCTTTCGGATTTGTTTTCGTAAGACGACGGCGTACTCGCGGCGTGCCAAACGTCCGTCGTCGCCCGCGTAATTGATAAATTTCTAGACACAAACCCATGACCTCACCTCAACGACGTAATGCGCCGTGGCGTGTACTTACTACCGCACACGTGACTGGCCTGCAAACACGGCCACCGCGCTCGCTGTTTATATACAACACTCGCGCCCTGCCCGTCTGTCCGGCGCGGCTTCCGAATTCCTGAGCGAAAAAGCCCAGTTAGTAGGTGCGTTCGCCGGACTGAAAAATCAATTGTGCCCCTCCGCCATACCCGCCGTACATCATGTATTATATTATTATATTCTGCTCGCGGACGGGCTCTGTACGTATATACTATACAATATGATATTATTATTTAGACGATATACCGCTATAATAGAACGATGTATATATACCTACCATATATATAGGTACTTGTGTGTTTGCAATACCTGCAGCGCGGTGTATATAGTACGATATATACACACGTAGAGGTACCTATATATATATATATATATATATATGGTTGTGTTGGGGTGTATATTATAATATACGTATAGCGAGTTTTCGATGCTCGATTTAGGCTAAAATTACACATCCATAACCATCTCGGCATATAGTATAGACTACGAGCCATGGTAATACTATATATTGTGGTGCATTCGATACTATAATAGTGTACATATATTATACAGTCTGTACGCGGTATAATATGTATGTGTGTACGATCACTATACACTGCACTGTACGTATACCTATAACACGATCCGGTGGACCGTTCCCCAGAGTGCTGTACTATTTGGTTACACGCAGAGCCGCTAAACGGTCTCGCCAATATTGCATTTACCCGTGTTTAACATGCAGATCACAATTATACATACATATAGTACAATATGCGCCACTGGAAGCGACTAAATTTTCGAGAAAATATACGTATCGTCCGCGCGCAGCAAGCGGTTATTAGTTATCGAATAACCGTGCATATTATATACGTTGCAATATTATTATTAAGTATTTTGTGTTTTAAACGAGGGTCGTATTGTTCCAAACCATGTAATAATAATATACTATACGCAGCATTGTGTGATGAAGCACACTAGCTGCTCACTCAATAATACTCGTCATACTATGCGTGTTGTGTTTGTGATCTGTTTTCGAGACATGCATATTTAAACGTCGTCTATAAATATGTAATTTTTCTGACGCTGCGACGGCCGCAACTCGAACTACGGAACTAGGTTAAAAATCATACATTACGTGTATTATGTATATGTATGATACGAGTCGAGAATGTATTTAAAATGTTCAAAGAAAAATATCTTGTACATTCAGAGGAAGTGGACTGTTATATCAAAGAAAGCAGTTTAAGGACGAGAAATGATTAAGTGTATCTTTTGAGCTTTGTGCCGTGTTAATTACTTTTTAACAAAAAGAATATGTGCATTTGACAAGTGAATTTTTCAGTTATTCGGAACAATGAAATGCGCACGAGTAGCTTTGAATTCTGCGTAATGACGCGCATTTTCATTGTGCAAATGTAGCCGCCAAGTAAAAAAAAAACTATATTATATATGTAGACGTATGATGTATAAGTAGACGCATTTGTTTTTCACAAACGAGTACACGTTATTCCAATAAAAAAACAATGCCTAGATGATATAATTAAATAATTAAATTTATCCTTTTTTTCCCCAAGCACGAATATTGAAATATGTGTATATTATCCGTCTCTTTTTGGAGTAGGTGATTTTTTTTTTTTGTTTTGTTTTTTCCAAACTGTTAGTTGAAAATGTCGAGGATAAGTAATTAAAATTTAAAATACCTATAGAAATATTTTTATTTTAAATAAAAATGTCTTCGTGGAATATATTTTTATGAAAACCTTTTGATTCCTCTCTCGATTTTGTATTATACAAAACATGTTTCTGATGTTCTCAAAATATAATAAAGGTAGGTATAGGTATATAGTACTTCTACTATATTAAATTTCTTTTAGATTTATATTTTTATCATTTAATATTCGCAAGGTACAGTAAAATTATATTAAAACATTTGTACACATTTGAGTTAAATTGCGTATGCGCATATCATTAGATTACACATTTTGGATTCACACTACATAATTATTTTGTTCAAATTGATAATCATGCTGAACAAATATAAATGTAATATTTCGTTATAAATCTCAATTGTGAACGCGACACAAATATTTGCCGTACGACTTTTGTTCACTTTGTTGACTTAACTAACATTCACTGTGTAAACGTACCGAAATCATGAATAAGAAAACAATAATTGTAACGCGTGCATTTTATAATTTAATAATAGCGTAAAAACACAAATAGGTTTATATAGCTCGCTTAGAATGGAATATCAATAATCATACGGATGCATTATGGTAGGTACTGGTTGGGGATTGAAATAATTGTCGTTTATTGAAACCGCATCTCCGCTATAAAATCCGACCTAGTATTCATATACTACTGTGATGTAGACTTAAGAAATAACGTTTTTCGACAACGATATAGTCATCTGAACGTTCGCCCACCATATTTAAACTATAATCACCTATTTTTTTTTTTATTTTTTTTTATTTGAATTAAGCCTCGGCAACTATGGCCATTGGCAACAAAGAATTAAACTATAATCACCTATTATAACACCTTATATCCGCGACGTTGATCAGGCGCGACGGTACTCATCGTGTCATTATAGGTAATATTTAAACCACCGCTCTGGTCGTAGCTGCTTAGCTGTATATGAATATTATTATTATTTACAGTTAGTTTTAACAATGATCCTTATTGTTTCAAATACGAGTGAAACCGCTCGAAATTAAAAAAATAAGTCCAATAGAATAGCCCCAAACTCTCGTGGGCACGAAGTATAGGGTGCAGGTACTTATGAAATGTATAGGTAAAAGACATTTTTTTTTTTTTTTATCGAAACACACACAAACCTTCTGCGGGTTCCTCGTGCCCCGACTTTTGTTGGTTAGGTACGTGCGGGCGACGGGAGTCTTTTGTCTAGAACGCGGAAAGTCTGGCGGACGCGCGCGGCGCCACCCCCGGGCCGATAGTGCCGCCACCCCAACCGACACCCGCGTGGAACGTCGCGCCACCCTCGCGGCGTCGTGACCAGTCGGCCAGCAGTCGCGATGCCGTCGACTCGTCCGTCTGTTGTTGTTGTTGTTGTTGCTGCTGCCGCCGTCAGCGGCACCACCACCGCCGCCCGTACGGATGGCGGCAACTTGTTGCAGAGCGAGTTGGCAGTGACGGCGACGACAAGTCGGTTGGATGGCGGCGCGGCGGGAACGACAAGTGTCATAACGCGTCCGGAAACGTTGTCGCGTCGCTGACCTCTCGCCACCGTGGCCGGACGTGGCTTACAAATGGACTCGGACGACGAGCCCATCGACTTGGAGGACTTGTACCAGTGGCTCCAGCAGTTCGAGGGTACGAATACGTGTTTTGCATAAGTCCAGCGCAGATGTTTACCCTTCTTATTTGTCAGTAGTATTGGGCACATTAGGACAATTTATAGACAATTCCAGGACTTTAACTATACTTTATGTATGAGGTTATACGTAGTAAACGGGATCTTTTCATACCTGTAGATATCCTCCCCACAAAAACTTTTTTTGATATTGAATTGTCTTTTATTACAGTAATTATATTTTCAAATAATGGCGTGCATTTGCTATTTTGTATTCTAATTAATGTATAATTTTTGATTCATTGTATTTTTCATAGTTTTTCTTTTTTATTGAGTGTTATATTTTACTGGGACTCAGCTGACATCAAATCTGATGTTACCGAACTGAGAATATTGCAGACAAAACTGAAATCAAATCGTATATTTCCTAACCAGTTGTAGATGCTCTTCGTATATTATGAAGTCATTCGAATTGTACAATTATTTAAAATATTCACAATAAATTTGATTTGATATTTTCGTGTTCTAGAAACACAATGTTAAAGTATATGGTCTAATCATGAGTGCGTTTAGTATAGAGCACATATTTTTACTGATATGATTTATTTTTATTTTTGATGACTCTACGTAATTTTTTAAAACAGTTTGATTGTATTGATCCCGAAGTTATAATGTCATGTCTCAAAAATCAATACAAATGTATGTACTCTTATAAATTAAAACTATAAAATGTTCAACGCATAGTACCTAAAAATAATATTTATTTAAATGTTATGTACTATTTCTATTGTTATTCTGGTGGGACGGGTGTAGGAGCTACGACCACACGGTAAACTTTGCAATCAAATTTTCTATCCCCTTCCATTCCGAGTACGCCACTGTGGGCCAGCGGTTGGGAAACACTGGACTATTTAGTAATACATGACCGCCCAATAAATCTGTTTATTAGAATTGGAAATTTAGTTCGATATATCGTTTCCGATTGCAAACTATATTTATCATAGCATAACTCGCTTTTGGAGGAGGCGGCTTACTAGTTTTTTGTGTACAACGTCTGCAGCGCTTGTGTGGGCTTTAGTTGGGTTACGAGGTGTTTTAGTGGTTTTTAATTACATTAATATATTATTATCTTTTCACTCGTGGTATTCGGTTACGACACTTTTGGTCGTGGCTTCACGCTGTTTCTCTATGTATGTATATAATTTTATGTTAACGTGAGGAGCTACGTCGAAATATATAGGCGCAACAATTATTATCCTCTCGGACGTAATTATCTCATCCAACGTACCTACATATTATATATTATATCATATTATGTATATACCTTATACTCGTGGACTATATATTTGAACCTATTTAATATTTATAGTATATACATGCGAAAAGCGATTTTTAATTAGCACCTAGCCATCACCGCAGCCATTTCGTAATACCCGCACCCCAATTATTTTACACGATTCAAGCGCACTAGGATTATTATATTAATAGTAATGAATATTTACATTAAGACCACCAAATTTTCGTGGTCCACCGCCGCCGGCGCGGCGTTGTCCGATATCGGTTGTTTTCATAACAAACATGTTTAAGAAGTATTATAGAATTTCCGCTTAAAATATGCGCCCTTTACACACACACAAATACACCACCCTTCCACTCACGTTATACACGGGATTTAATTCGTGAAACCCACGTCCCACACACGAATGCGCATAATTTAATATACACAGACATATTTGAAGGAAAATTGACTATACGGCTGAATTCTTTTCATATACCGTATTACACTATTACCGTGTACGCCAACGGCATTGATTATTCGATAACGCACTAACACGTATCAAACAATATTTGATTCAATTTTTTTTCTCAATATCCAAGGATTTTTGTACATTTTATTTTACATTCAGTTTAAATTTTAGTATCACATTTGTCATAAACTAGTCACCAGATGTTAATTACCATATAAATAAATATAATTTAGCTGAATACGCTAAATTAAGAACGCAAATGTGCAGGTAAATTATAAAAAAACGAGTCTTTCGTTCATCAAGATTGTTCTCGAGATTAGGTGTAGGTATAACAATAATACACTATGTGAATTTAAAACATAATGAAAATGTTTAAGTTATGTACAATTCATTATCAAATAAACTTGTTCATTTTACTATCAATTGCCCTATAGTATTTTATATAATGGGATTGTTGTCCTTAAAATAATTGTTAAGTTCTTAGATGATGAAAAAAAAGATTAAAAATTTCTATAGTTAACTTCACATTTTTTCTTCTTAATAATATAATAGTCTTAACTCGAGTGGTGTATCACTGCATATCGTGTACAGCATTCTCATATGTTCGTCGGGGATTGTCTTAATTGTTTGTTTAATTCCAAGGTACTCTAAAGAAACTCGAGACTTTTTATTGTACGAGGAAACTTAAGAAGAATACTGTTTACCCATAGGACCCATATTTTACAAGAGATGTAAATATATTTTTTTAGAAAATAATAGATGTAGGTACCTATTGTACATACTTTAAATGTAAACATTTTAAAGCTGTTTTCCATGAACAAATTTAATCAAAAACAAGTAATGTTATACGCGTGCAATTTTTATAGTGTACGACGTACATATGAATATTATAAATTATAATGTTGGGATTAATTATGTAATATCTCGTACATACATACATACATATATATATATATATATATAGGTATATACAACTATCAATATAATAATACGTAATGAACTAATAAATAATACGGCAATTGATTCAGGAATTAAATTAATATTATTTATGTACGCGCAGCAAATAAATCAAAACTCGGAGATTTGTTCATCGCAATATACTCAACAATCTCGTGTGTATTCATTGTATTCATAATCTCCGACGTCGAGTACTCAAGTCGATCACATATACAAATATTGTATTGCATACGTTTTTTGAGACATATCTAAGGGAGTCCAATATAATATCGAAATAGTATTTTACTTTTTTCATCGATTTGGTTCGGTCTTATACTTGGGAGTTCCGAAATCAATAGAATTTGATGTCACACTGATATAATATAATATATCATTTTTGTTATAATCGTCTTATATTCTGTCAGTACAATATTTATAATATACTCAAGTGTTTTTTTTTTTTGCGATAAACATTTTACCATACGAGTATGTCTATATAATATAGTACAGTATCGAGGAACGGAAAAATGTCAAAACGTAGTGTCGCGGAACAACACACGATAATACGCTCATTGTTTTAAAACATAGTATAATATTACTTTTCTCCCCATAAGTGCTCACAGTTTATCAACCGCCGAGTTGGCGTTGCAGTTTTCTATAAAATGTATTTAATATAATGGTGGCAGTGACGAAAGAATAGTTTTAGAGACGATTGATGATTGTGACGCGAAAGACAGTTAAAGCTCTATTCTCCGCAGGCATGTGGAGTATTACGGCAAGTTCATAACGAGTAGTCGGTGGTTGGTCTTAATGTCGTATTTGTTTTTTAGCATATTACATATTATCATTATATTATTATTATTTGCTGTGGGGGTTTCGTCTGTGTCAGGTTGACGTATTGTTACGCGTTTGTGTTTTTCGTTTGGTTTTTATCTTCCTGCAGTCGTTCTTCCGGGAAACCATCGTGAAATTACCATATTATTTTATAAAACTACGACGAAAAAAAAATTATATCGATTCGTTGCTTATAAATTACGACCACGCGGACGCCTACGTACACACCCGATGCGAAAAAAAAACAACAAATATATTATGTGTGGTATAACAGGTATTTTGTGTACAACAATACGGTATAATACCTACAATACGACGACTGCTGCAGCAATGGGCGATTTTCTGCAAAATTATATATATGTATTTATTATCCCTGAGAGTCCCGCAAATCGATACTCAATCTAATGCTAATCTGCCGAAAAGCTTTTTCCCGGCTCCACTAATTTCTGCAGGCTTCCATTTGCTTTATCGTTGTATACACGCGATTGTCATGTTTCTGCAGCTATTGCCACCCGTGTGGATTACGACGTACCTATATATAGCTTTATGTACCCAAACTTTGCACCGGTCCCTCTCCGCTGCAGCGTCTGCTAAGACTGCTAGTAATATTATATCATATGATTTATATATATTTATGTTTTTGCTATACCCATTACCCATATACTAGATAGTATGGAATACTGTAATAATGTATAGATATATTTATTTCCTGTATTCTCTGTAATTCGCGTCGGTGACCTTTTGAAAATGGTCATTCGTTTCAAATACAATAGTATACATTATTGTATTAAAACTATTATAGGTATCACCGTCATTTCATTCCCTTGGTAAATTATTGAATGGGAATGAAGTCCGATGGATACGTTTGACGGCCAAATACTATGCAAAGAGGATTTCTGCTGCGTTCGTGGACAATATGGTAAACAATAATTGTATATTATGTATAGTGTCTACGTATCCCTCGAGAGTCAATGCATTATAGCAGAAAGTCGATTTAAAAAACTGTCAGAATACGAAGCCACTATAGACTGCTGTCATTGGCATTGTTACAAAAAATAAACAGAATTAAACGTTTTATTTGACGGTCGTTTTTATTTTGTGCATTTAAATTTCATTGTGGACCTGACTAAGGTTCTGATTTTTTTAACACCACAATAAGTCTACATATTATTTTCCATTGTATTGTATAGCTGATGTGCAGTAAATTTAAAAATGCAAACAAACGCAATATTTTACATCTTATACATTTTGTAGTTCAAGTTTTCTAATCGTTATTTCATTCGGTTTGTTGAAATACGACAATTGATTATGCGGAATAGAAATATGATATATTATAATGTTTGGCGTGCATAAAAGTACTCTCGTTGGCGTAAATCCTTTGAAACAGTTTAAACGGATTCCGAATTTCAATCATACAACCTCGAGGTATCAACATTTCGACAACAGTGGCCTTTCCGTGCACATTATTTCAGACGTATTTCTTGCACACCTCCGAATTCAACCGAAATGTTATTACAGTTTAAATTACTTTTGCTTTCCTGATCAATTGTTCAAATAACTCGTACCGAATTCACGCTTCGCGCGTATAATAATAACGGCTAACAAATTCGATATGTTCTCGCATGCAGTTAAATCAGCCACTATACGTGTAGGAGGTAGGCACCAGCTATGTATAGGTACTACAGCACAAGAAGTATGTATACATTTTTTTTTTTATTAGCTTCTAACTAAAAGTTATTATAGCTCAACAATTAATTGAATACTCGAGATGATGAGGATATATGATGATAATAATTAAAGTTATGAGGTATGATTGTTAAAGCGATACTTATGATGACAATAATAATGAGATATATGTAGTTTAAGATATATGCCTAATAATAAGAAAATAGGTTGTCATAGATTGAACATTGTGTACTGTTACATTATAATATATTATACTTAAAACTCGGTACCTACTTGAAGCTTTTTTCCCCAAAAACGATTATTAAACAACTATTTCGTTTTATCGTGCACTCGTGCAGTGTATAGTAAAAGGTATCCTTATAATCTGTGTACATTTATTATAATATTATTATTATGTTGTATAGGTATACTTATAATAGTTATAACGTTAATAATATCATTCGTAAAAATTACCGATTTTACCTACCGTGCGCAAACACGAAATCGAACATGTACATTGCCTGTGTATAATAATATTATGCACTATATACCTATTTTTTTTTTTTTGTCTTCCCTCGCGTAATCGTCATATTATTATTATATTCTACCGGGATATATACGCACGAATACGACGACGACTCGTGATGAAAGTTGTATTCCCGCGCCGGTGCCCCGCGGGGCAGAATCTCGCCCCCCCCCCTAGCTGCGCTTGCTGGGCAATATTGCTCGGTCGTCTCGGTATCTCGTTCCCGTTATATTGTTATACACTTACAACAACCGTGTGTGCATGTTGCTATATAAGACACACGAATGTAAAACGATCCGGATCGGTGTACTGCGCTACGATATGGTATATATATTTTATGTGTGTACGTTAAGTATGATTTGCGTGGAGCGTATATTATTATTATTTGCACTTAATAACGCATTGCAAATATAACCCCATTGACCCTCCCTGAGAAATTAATTTGCGCATTGTGGTCAACTCTCGCCGCGTACACCTTTATTATACCTATACCAACGTAATAATGTTATTGTCGTACCCGCAGTTTATTTGTTAATAAAATATTAAAACATTCCTATATTATATAATTCCATAAGAGTAGGTATACACTATATATAATATAAAACATATTATTGTCGTTTTTTCTTGAATTTAAATAATTTTTTTAAATTAAAATAATTGATTAAATTTAAAAAAATAAACAACTCAAAAGTGTCAGATTGCTTTTGATCACTTATCTTTTTTATGTTATCTTTATGCATTGAACATGAATACGAGAGCATATTGCTTTTGGTTGATCATTTATTTTGAATCGAATTGCGAAGAGATTGGTGTTTTTTTTTTTTACTATTCCACTCATCGTGTTCGATTGTAATTTTAAACAAAAAGCCGGACAGTGAATCTTCTTTAGTTTAATTAAAATAAAATTATTGGATTCTACGCAGCACATGTCCGTGACGGACATTATTGATTGTTTTCTTATCGGTTGTTAGATTTTATTATCTATAAGGTGTCGTACATTTTCAATGGTTTTTTTAATCGGAATGTGATCACGGCACCTATTGTGTACAGTTTACTATTTGTTTGAGTTAAAATCTCAATTATTTTCGAATCCATTGTCTCGATTACATCCCAAAAGTATTTACACTGTCATTGCCTCGTATCTTTGAACATTTTTAAATGGTATGGTCAATCAATGATTATTCATCGAAAGATTTTAAAAGAAAAATGCTTTCAGTGTACATTTTTCTATTGATACTTGTACGGCGGTACTTGCTTTGCACAGAAAAACGGTGAATGTGTCTTGTATTTATAAAGCCGTCCAGAAGTAACCCAAATACTATGAACTTAGGTATTTTTATATGACGTAAAAAAAAATAATTGTAGGTACTAGCGTTTGTTTGCTACTCTCCTATGCATATTAATTGAATACCATTTGATATACCATTGAATATACGAATTTCATATATTATTTTCAACGAGTGTTGCTGTCACACAACTATATACTGTTTGCAAAATAGATAATTACGGGCTTGAAATTCTCAGGCTTCGTTTGCACAAGGTGACCATTAAAAAATGCATTGTTTTTTAATTTCCTGGTTCCCAAAGAGGTTTTGCAACATTGGTTTAACTCGTGAGCATGCTGGTGTGACTGAAGGCGTATATTTTCATGGGGACATCCCTTTTCGGTTTGGTGTGGTGACGACCCATGAACGAATAAAGAATGTTCTCCGAATTTAATTAATTATTTATTTGTATCGCCGTAAACTGCAGCCATCGAGCGAAAGACCTTCATTTGAAATGTATGCACGCCAAATGACAGCCACGCCGACGTAATCCCTGCAGTAACTTGTCGACAGATTTCCCGCTAAAAAAGGATTTTACTGACACTACTGTACTATACCTATATATACTGTTAATTAATGTTACTGCGAGCTGACGTGACAGTCGAGATTGCCCACTAATGGACCTCTGATGTACAGCATATACATCGCCGCTGCTGCTGCTTTTAGGCATATTTTATGTAGGTATACATTAGCGTGACGTTGTCAGTCGCGTCAACTGTAGTATTTGCCGGACCCGATATCCGTCGGGTGACTGGAGATGAACTCGCGATCATCTCGTTACTGTTTTTTATTTAAACTGACAATCATACATAGGTAGTACATATTATATCACCGAACTCGTATAATATATGTGCAATAAACTTCGAAGAACCGACGGTACAGAATAATATTATGTGCGAATGAATTTTTGAACCGGCGGGTTCTTATACGTTGAAATCGTTATTAAAAAAAAAATATCATATTAATATAATAAACACATATTACATATAGGTAGTCTATATAATATACTATTACATTCTCACGGCACTTGTTCATCTGCATAGGAATTTTTTCACCAGTCGTGTATAAAATGTGTATAGCTATTGTGTTCAAACGTATTCTGCAGTACGATATGTATATATGCTCAAATCCAATCATATATATATATTATCAAATACCTACTTATCTCACACAGAGATCCGACGAATAATGTGGCAGCATCGAACGTCAGCGGACTCGACTCTCCGCCCTAAACCGACCAAGTCGGCTATCACATCACTGCTGCAGGGAATCCAACATCGCCAACAGACGGCCGCGTAGTCTGTGCGTGTATGTGCAGATGAATGCATGCTCGGTATACTGTGTTTCATTCGCGTATATGTTTAAAAAAAAAAACCCTTAAACCTCCCTCCCGCGACACTCACGCCGCCACTTTCCGTGAAATCTAGGTCATCGTCATATCCCATCCCCCGTGTGCCGGCAGCAGCAGCCGCCGCAGTTACCGCCGCCGCCGCCACCACCACCACCACCACCACCGACCGATAACCTCGTCGCCAACACATAGCGTATAATATAACAATTTAATGATGATAGTATAATATATGGTAATAATATTATATATTATATATATATGTCTATTATACGAGCATCGCGTTCGGTCGTGCGGTGTTTATCGACCGAAAGTATGTGGTCGCGTACTGGGGCAATTAGAAACTTTTTAACCGTTTTCGCCGTCGTAAAGTGTTGCGGCGTGGCCACTGTGTCGGCAAACTTACTGCTTTTGCCGCACGCCATTATACAACATAACTATATAGTAATAGTACGCAGGTACATACGACGATGGTGAAACTAAATAATATATATTATTCAATCGGCGGCGGCGGTCGGCAATCTCTGGCGTCGTCCGTCATCGTATCCGTTCATTTGATTCGTATCATATATTTTTTAATGTCGTGCGATTTGTTTTGCCGTGATTAAATTCCACCGTCGTTACATGACCTATACATACATTGTATTTATCGATTGTCACACACACACACACTGAAAATACAAACGGATTGCGGCGATACATAATTTATGTGTCCAATGCACCGCAATGACTGTTTGGACTGTAATGCCGACAAATCACTTGTGTTTTTGCGAGTGCGCTCCCTTTAACTGGTCCGACGACCGTTATCGAGTGTCGTGTATATATATAATATATATGTACTTATATAGCCTTATAGGATTATGGAAGGTAGGTCCAGCCACTCAAACACACACCCACATTAGTCGGGGTGGCTATACCCCGGCGCAACTGGGGCGCGATAAGAAGTCGTCGCTACCCCCCGATGCCGCTGCGGGGGTAGTTGAACTGTGTCGAACTAGAAGAGAGGGAAAAAAAATGGAATTATCGCTAAACTATGTGTATAATATATATATATATATATATATAAGTACACGTGCACCACGTCAGACGACGATATTGGCGTAATAACGTCTTGAACGACTGATTTATCTGCGCTCATCATATATGACGGCATTATACAATTACGTTGCCATAGGTACTACGATTTAATAATAATATATTTATAGGTATTGTACCTAGCTGTTGCCGCTGTCATTGAATAATATAACGTAATTATATCTTATCGTTGTATACAAGCAAATAATATTGTATTATATAGACGTGCCACACCGCGTTATACAGCATAGGAACTATAATATAATATTATAGCAAAAGAACGTCATCGTTATAACATCAAACATCAACATCGACGACTATTAAAACCTTAAGAATCTCCAGAACACGGTTTTTAATTATTGTGTACGACGGAAGGTTTTAATTTTATTCGCGTCTCTTCTTGGAATTTAATCTATTCCGTATTGTGATCATAATAAATATAAGAGGAAACCATAATGTTATACCATGCGCGTTTTAAATTTCGAAATATATTGTAGTATTATTTTGTGATCCGTGTACCTTATAAACTTTTGGTTGGCCCAAATATGCTGTAACACTTTAAATTGTTTATACTGTATAATATATAAACAAATATCCAAAATTCGGATCTTATGACACGTAACTATATTATCAGGGTGGAATATATATTTTATACCCCGCATTTTCCGAGTACGTGCTTTAAAACTGCAGGTCCCAATAAATGCGAAAACAAGAAAACTGCGACACGGAGAATCTTATCTGCATATAAATTAGATTGTTTACAGGTGTTTCGAATTGTTGGTTTTATTGTATTATTATTAAACACTCGGTGCATAACATATACCTACCATTAAACTCTCAGAGTAAACGTCTTCCCTGCAGATGCATTCGGGCGGCGTGTGGTTCGTTACACGTGTAACAATGTTATTGAAAGAAATATGTATATAACACGATCATTCAATTGACAGCGTACATCATTTAGACATTAGTTATACCGCGCACAAAATAAAATATATGTTTTGTTTATATGTTCAAGACACTTTTCTAAATATTAGATTCACTTCGCGTGCATAAACGGAAACACAGACTCCTGTACGTATGCATCATATGGCTACGAAAAGCTATAAAATCTCGTTGGATACGTCTCGGCAGTCATCTCGTTCAGTCTGTTTTCATTAAATCGTAAACAAACGTTATTGCACAGCAGACAAAATGCCGTACATACCCAGCATTAAATATATATATACATGTATAATATTAAACTCGGTACAACAATGCGACTGCCGAGATGACTTTGAAAATTCGTTATCGTCTCCGACAACCTCGTACACCTGTTGTAGTTGTTGTTTATTAGTAGGCATGTATTTTGTCTATAATATATTATATATACATATCGTATAATATTGCGATAATTGTGTTAACCAATACCGCCGCTAATGGAAGATGAACATTGAAAGCACGAGCGTGGCGCGGCGTGTGCCTAAAACGTTTCGTAAATTAAAACAATAGACTCGCGTTTGGCGAAAGCCGTTGGAATATACCGTATACGAATATGATGTACCTATATATTATTATATTGGTGATGTGTGTTTCGATTCATCGTCACGACCAATTAGTTATGCGTGTCACACATCATACAGATATGATAATGTAATAATAAATATGTCTCTGTTGTCGTTCTATTTACACTGTGGCCTGTGACTCATCACAAAAATCCGTTTAAAATTCACGCGATGCGTATGCTGCACACACACACACACCCACACAGACACGTATCACAATACTTTTTACTCGCAAATCGCTAGAGAATTCCATCTCGTTTGCGCGTATATCCGCAGCAGTTGTCCTCTGCGCGGACCTATAGTGTCGCACTTTTTACCCGCATATTATCGTATAGTTATATCCACCCCGATGACATCATTCCATATTATGTTATTTCGCGTTCCTCCCCTACGCAACTGACAATAGTGCAGTATAGTGCGTATTGTACACGATAAATTGGTCTCCGTCCAAATATTCGTTGTCCATTTACACACACACACACAATCGTACAAACATTTGCGCAGAACACGACTTCAAGTGGTCCTGCTGCTAGTCGCAATTTAGCTTCGGGTGTTGTTTCGATCAGCAGCAGCAGTCGCTCCGACAATGTTTTACACACGCTAATATTATCCGTTTTATTACATCATAATAAAACTCGGCGTGAACGTCTGCTGGTTTTCCACCACGACCAACATCCGCATCACCGCCACTCTATGCATGCGTATCGTCGCAGCACTAGCTCTAAACCGCTGTAGTCAGCTTGTGAACGAGTAGTGTGTGTGTGTATGTATATATATATATATATGGTGAAAATCAAGGGGAGAGGAAAGCAGGAGAACCGAGTGGAGAGATACGCAATATGCCTGGTTCGGACGAGGACCGCGAAGGAGGGAAGTCAGCCGACACACAGTTGTGCGTATATGATATAATATGACATAATGTATAATGTATGTTGTATGGTTTGAAACGTATATACGAGATCGCGTTAAAATAGCACTACACACACGCTGCACGATGCCTACACCATTGCTGCTGCTGCTGCGGGTGGAACGAGCTCGCGTTTATAAATCACTTTATGAAGTTTGCCGCTGCAGCTTCTCGTTCAAACGATCCCATATAAACATATATATATATTATATTCGTTCAGTTTCTTAACTGGGTTACATATTATATTGTATACGCGTGCGAATACACATATATTTGTGTGTGCGGTGTGTGTGTGTGTGTGTGTGTGTGTGTGTGTGTGTGTGTGTGTGTGTGCGCTCGCGTAAATATAAACTCGTATATAACCGGTACTGGCGTGTGCTTTGTGGAAGTTTTTGGTGTGCTCTTCACGGGTGCCCGGCCGGCCGCCGCCGCCGCCGTATTGTCGGGTAGAATGCGCTTATCATTATTCTCGGACAAATCGCGTTACGCTCGGCAGACTATATTTGCTGCGGTTATATCACACATTTGTATAGTAGAACGGATGCAGTATATATATATATATATATAATTGTTAAAGTTTTTTTAACGGGGTGTGTGCTTGGGGGGTGCTGAACTGTAGACGAGAATTATCATTTATACCTAAACTTTTTTATTTTGGCATATAATATAATGTATCATAATACTATGCGGTTCGTCGTATTAATCCATATACACCGACGTATTGGTTAACAGTTTCAAATTACGTTTATAAACGAAATTATAAATTATAGCGAGTAGTATATGGCAATTGTGCAGCCACTCTCGTACAATCCGAATACGTTCCTTCTGAACACTCGTAAGTCACACATTTATTTGATGCTTCGTATCACTTTTTTGTTGTTGTTTGATTGTTGGCAGTTTATGTATTGCGATATCTCGCAATGTGTCGTCGCATATAATCGTCCGACAATGTGAGATGACCGACTGCCGCCGACTAGCGCCCGGGTCATAAATCAAAATATCGCCCGATAGATAGCAACTCTATAATAATGATATAAGGCACCTATCCGGCTTTCGCGCACGGTCATCGCGAACGGCGGATGTATATATATATATATATGTGCGTGTGGACGGAAAAAGCAGAGATGGATAGTGTACAATATGTATATTATATATGTATATATATATTATATATATATGGTATTGTTGCAGGGAGGATGTGTAGGTACTAGGTATATACAGCTAGTATATATATATATATATATATATATATATATATAAATCGTCATCGTGTCGAATCCGCGCGTGTCGTTGATATATTTATTCTATTATATTGTATTCTTGCTGTACGCCGGACAGTGGGCATTATTATTGTCATATGTGCTTTCGTCCGACGATACGTACGTTTATATACGATATGTGCTGTGTGCGTGTGTGTACGCTCTCGGCCGAGTCGACCACTTTTGTTTACTGTCTGTTTTCAATTCTCGCCGGCGAAACGGTATATTCGACTCGCGGAAAATACGCTTGTCGTCCGCTCGTCCGCCCGACGCGACGGGCTCGGCTGACGATGCACGTTTTACCCCCTCGCGTAAGTGAATATCTGTCAACACGCCGTGGCGCGGGCGATTTGTGCTTATAAATGATGTCACAGCTACATACAATAATATATATGTATACCTACAATATATATATATATATATCGATCGCCTGTATATATGCGTTTACCTCCCATCATCCACTCGATCACGTATAGTTGTGTCCGCTCAGCCTTTTGGCCCGGTTTCGAGAGAAATATCCTGTACGGATGCGTATTTCGTTGTTGTTATGATATAGTATTATGTACATTTGGCCGTATATTATGTATAGCTTTGTGTGTAAAACTCACGAAAATTCATGACACGCGCGTGTGTGTACGCATAAGATCGAGCGAAGAGGACGACATAGCTAGCAGTGTACACAATATATAGGTATCGAAACTTATTCGGTTGTTTCTATATATATATATATATATATATGTCCTTATGACCTCATATATATGTGTGTGTGTGTGTGTGTGTGTGTGTATATGTATTTGCTGTCTACGATTTATAACCTTTATAATATGTGTAATGGTTTGATACTTTTATTAAAGAAATGGTTTAGTCTTTTCCGGTTCTCCGCGGGGGCTAGATAATATATTGTTATATATTTAGGGTGTTTGTACAGGGACAAAAATACATACCATTTTGCATCGTTCTGTTGAACTCATTGAGTCTAATATGTGTGCTTTATGCATTATTTATAATATATAATATGGACTTGTGCTGTATGTATATATTTTATTATAATATTTCCCGGAATCGTATAGAAATTCGATAAATTTAACGACTCATCAGTGTCGTGGAAATTGTATAAACGTATACATTATATAATATTTAAATGCATATAAATGTGGTACAGATCATCATGGGAGTTGATGTCGAGGGAATTGTTAAATATTCTATCCCGTTAAACTCGTTTGTGCGACGCGGCAGAATGGTTGTGCATTTTATTTGTCCTGCAATAATCGTGCTCATGTACGCCCGCCGTGAAATTATCTTAAAAAATATCTAGATTAAAAAGCTATATTGAATAAAACAACATTGTAATTTAGTATTTCTTTTGTTTGTTAGTTTGTTTGTTCATTATGTATTTTATGTTTACATTTTTATATAGTTTTAAAAAGATAATTTAATATTTAATCTATACTTAAACCATAAACACGAAAACAAAAATGCATTCATTTCTCAGCTATTTTTCCAAGATATTTTTTCATTCGAACTTGTTTTGTTTCTGTTTATATCGTATTTATAATTCAATCGAAAACTTATTGTTTACTCAAACTTAATCGTTTTGTTAATTAATGTTGAGTTATATTTTTATTCACCTGAACTAATTAAAATCTATAATATCTTAGTAACATCAACTACAACAAACTTTACACTTAGTAACCATCCGTTCTATCTTAAAATAAGTATATTATTTAAATGTAGGTTAGGTACCTACTACAAAATTACAAATCAATATAATTTCCCTTGAAAGCTCACCAGGCTAGTTCACAAACATTTTTCAATGTAATTTAAAATTATATCCTATTAATTTGTTGTATCAATAAGATCAATACATAGAAACAATTAATATGAATGATTATATACCTAATGTCTGTCGTTTTAAAAAGCAAATTCCCTATTTTTACTGTGACAGTTTTAAAATAATTAATTGTTATAAAACATTTTTTTCTGAAAATATTATGTGAAAATTATATTTTCATATTATTTTTATTTTTTGATATATATGTTGATATTAGAATGTCGTTTAATCTTCGTTGAACGAAATTGTTTAACAATTTAGTCCACATTTAAACTAAAGAAAATATTTAAAAGCTTCTTCGAAAAATTACTTATTAATACTTTGAAGTTTTTCACAAAAAAAATTAAAGCTTATAAGCACATTTATCGTTGTTATATATATAATCATACATATGTTTGATAAATACCTTTCATGTAAAGTTAATTGATTTTAGCCAAATAACAGTGCAGCTGTTATTTCGTTTTGTAGAATACTTTTATATGTATTGTTAAGACATAAGACGATCCTTCAACCCTTTATTAATCGGAATAGTATAATAATAACTCATTAACGTTTAAAAAGGTTCTGATTTTAATAACGAAATTAATTTTTTGTTACAGGTGATATTACGCAAAAAGGATACGAGAAAAAGAAGACAAGACTTTTGGCTCCTTATGCTCCTAAGCAGCCCCAAGGTTTGTAGTCGTTAGCTATTTTTTTTATCATGACGTCTTTTAACGACCTAATCGATTTACATTTTTTGGTCTATAACATAAATTTTAAAACATTTCATCTCCCATCTTCCTGTTCTTTTTTTTCATAATACGTATTTTGTTTCCGATTTCATTAAGGCTTCTTTATTGTCAGTCTTTTTTTTACGATCAGACGTATTAAAATGTCCTAACTCAAATCGCCATGGAGTCCGTACTTAAAAAAAAAATCACAAAACAAAGGATGGCCAACAAAGAGTAAAGTCAATAAATCTATTGTCCTACAAAATATATTAGTCTAGAAAAAGTTAATTTTATTCTAATGGTAAAACTGAAAAGTATTTAGTTCATTTTCCTGTACGTTTCAATAAACATACTGTATTGTACCTATAATATGTTTAGAATAGGTTTGAACCAGTGGTTAAATCATTTTTTATCCCGTGTTGATCGTACTTCATAATTACCGTTTCGCAGATATTTATCATGTTTCTTCATTTAATATGTTTAAATAATTAAAATTATTTTCTAAATATTTGTTGCGATTTATTTTTGTACTTATGGAATTTCAAATGCCCAAAGTGGGTATACTATTTAAATTCATTATGTCTAGATTAATTGACAAAGATTAGTAAATTAATAATAATAATGTGGTGTAGCTCAAGTGTACACCTATAGTTGATTTTAAATTGATTTCCTTCTAAAATATGTTTGTGGTCGAGGAGGTATGTATAATACATTGGTGTATATAATATGTACTTACCTATTTGTTTTTAAAACTGTGGTACGCCAGACAAATGTATAACCTCTGATCAATGATTGACGGTGAGTTTCATAAACCGCGTGTAGTATAAACATTTTAAAATGAATACTTGTACTAAATGTATATAATATTAAAAATGCATTAGTATTAAGTTCTATGTTTATCGCGTTAAGTCAAATAAAAATTACATAGTAGGCGGGTTCTGAGGTAATACATCTAAAACTAGAAAAATATAGTTTTGGTCGTAGGTTGTACCAGTCATAGAGTTCATAGATATTATCTATAGGTACGTTTTATTACCACCTACTTACAAATTAAACATGTCTATTTACAGTTAAACTACACGTATAAATACAATCATTTTAAATTGCATCATTAATCATTCAACAATGATTTAGTTATGTATTCCTAGCAAATAATTACATTCTTGAACATTTTTTTTTTTTACATTTAATTTTGTATAAATGTAAATGTCTAATCAACAGTTTCTATGGGAAAATGATTTGTCTTTTTTATTGCGTAATTATTCAACAAACATATACACGTATTTATAAAAAAATTCATTAACTCGATGTCCTTACCCCAGTTTTGATAAATTTATCAAATTATCCTGAATTCTGTTTTCTAAAAGAAGTCACTTATCTGTGTGTGCATTTTCCCTTCGACATTTGACCTACTTTTTATTTTATTGGAAAGAAAATGATCACGAAATTCTCTTGGCGCTTCATTTAAATTGAAATATATTTATTTACTTTTATGTTTACGATAAACCGTTTCTTAGTTGTTAGTGTTTTATATAATAATGTAGTGTTATTATATTTTTAATGACTAATAATGGATTAAGTAATTAAATCTAAAAATAAGAAAATTCAGTAATGTGAATAATTAAGTAAAAACCTTTTGGTGATATTGCAATGTCTTTAGAACTAAATCGATTTATAAAACCTTTTAAATAAATTAAAAACAAATTTAAGTTCAATTTTATTTATCTTTGTCTTTAGGTGTTGAAGTATTATAGTTTTTTCACTAAAAATTTATGGGACTTAAGACCCACAACGTACTTCCGGTTGGTATAAACTCCAAATTGGGGTCCCCAATTTATACTAGTCAACGATCTAAAACAATTGACCTATCTAGTTTTAAGTACGTAGCTCAATTATAGAATATAATAGACGAGTTTTGATCTAAAGGACATAAGTACTTCGTTTCGTATGAAATAGGTTTCAATAATTCAATATAAAAACAATATTAAGCAATTCCAGTACTCTATAGATGTACAGATGTAACGAAAATAAGTGGTGTTATTAGTGTTTGATACATCATATTAAACGATATCGCAAACTATCCAATCGTTCCAATTCTTAAGAAATATCATAAAATTACAGAGAGCACCTATAGTATACATTGAACGTTTTTGTCCTTGTGGACCCTGTAATTTCTGTAAATCCAAAATAATTAAAAACCTTAATTTAGTCACGATAAATGGTTTAACTTACCCATAAATAGGTATATAATGGTTACGCTGATAATAAATTATTGACGCGCCTGACTACGATTCGTGTTTTTTGACTGGGTTTATCGTTAAAACTATACACTATATGTGTGTGTGTATATATAAATATTATACATATAAAATGTTAAAATTTGTAATATATTGTATATACAAAAGGAAATCCTTGATATTCGCCTATCATGTACGATATAATATTATGTTATTAGTGTTAATTTTATTGTATATCTGACCCATATTTATATATATATATATATATATATATATAATATTAAATTTGTATAAAATATTATGTGAGTATTGAATGTGCTGAACCAAGCGTGTGTGTTGTGTATACTTTACAGCCGGTCCCCCATCGGCTTCGAACAGTAAACAGCCGTCTTCCCAGCAGCATCAACATCATCAACATCGCACCAGGCGCACGCAAAGACGTGTCACTCATAATGAGAAACGATATCACTCAGGTACATTACATAGACCCTTGAACTTTTGTGCATTCCCCCTTATTCGATTTGTATAATAATAATAATTATTATTTCTATTTTGTGCGATACTGTCATTATTTTAATAGCATAGTATAATATTATAGTGGTGTGTTGTGCATGGTGTTTGTGACATTTATTTAATTGATATACGAGCATTATTATACTTTGCCTTCATAGATTTAATAATGTAATATAAC
The DNA here is from genome assembly GCF_001856785.1 of Myzus persicae. Taxonomy (NCBI): domain Eukaryota; kingdom Metazoa; phylum Arthropoda; class Insecta; order Hemiptera; family Aphididae; genus Myzus; species Myzus persicae. The sequence goes on from NW_019104400.1 coordinate 320,798, forward strand.
GTCTATTCTATTATTTCACCTCTGTCGCTTGATTATATATATTGTGCACGCTACGCATCGCTGAAGACGCGTGGCGGGGTCTTTTTTAAAATTATTTTAGTTTTTATGAACACAATCGCATACTTTAAATATTAGTACACCTACCTGACGATTGAACAGTCGAACGTGTGACAGCCAATACACTTTGCAGGTTCTATGTATTATTATGGTACCCATAATATGGCTGCTTACAAATATAAATAATGTATAATATTCTCATCGCTCATTACGCTTAAACCTGTGCTAGGTTGGTGGAGGGAAAGATAACAACGATGAGAAAGCATTTATATTATTCGCAGGCATATATAACCTATTCTACGGCCGTTTCTTGTGTTTTGCAGGGAACCTTGTAAATTCGCTAGTCAAATTACTGCTGTAATAAGCTGGAATATCGTCGTTTTCCGTACGCCGTCTTCGGGGGGGTTAAACTGTCATCGTAAAACACGACGCTGTTTCCCCGCTTTGGTTTTCGGTTTTCCTTTCCGTCGGTTTCGTAACAAATTCCATTGACGACGTTTGCGGCGCGGCGGCGCTTCGTGCGTGATGCGAATGAATTAACTTTTTTTCTCTCTCCATTCACTCGCGCGTTGGAATCCGGATGAGGATTTATACTCGTGGTTAATGCAATTCAATCGTAAAATGAAAACAATATATATAATATAATGGGTATTATCTGCGGATGGGGAATAAAATTGTGTTTTATTTCCAATTATAATACAATGAACTGCACCGCAAGGTCTGCGAACAAACCGGGATATTTGAACTCTCGATAAAGTATTTTGTGATTTCGCGTGTGCAAAAGCCTCTCGCCACATTTAAGTTTAATCCGAAAATCGAGATAATCGCCAGGCTTTTGCTGCACCGTTTGTTTATGTACAAACCTACTATTAGAACAGTGTATCGTCTATATTTGTCTATAGACAATAATATATAATATTACACTTTAATTGTACGCAATGTAATTGTCCTTGTGATTTAGTGATTTTTTTTTAGATGGGGGTGGGTGGCAAACATTTTTAAGAAAAACTAGTGTTAACTAGTGTACTCGCCCTCGAAAAAATTCTTTGATTTGTTCTATTTTAGGTATAGGTAGGTGCCTAATTAAATATAATTATGATATGTAATGCCTAAGGTACATAGGTAATAGAAAGTGTAATAAGGATTATATTAGAATCGTGGGCTAACTAGAGCTCATTTATTAATTTTCAATATTATACAAGTTATATAAATTCTAATTTTCGTTGTAACACGCAGTTATTACCCACGGTAAGATTTCCATCTGTCCCTAGAAATGTCGTTATAAATAGGATTCGTATGAGGATTATTTAAAACGTTAGAACTATCTTGAATTATTTGAAACTAAATCTCGAAAAAATTTTAAATAATGATAAGCGTTTACTGTTAAAACATAATCAATCTGAATGCGATGATTGTTTTTATCGTGATACAATCAAAAGTTTTTAATATATTAAATGTTAAGGACTTATTTTTGGCAAAAAAAAATGGTTTACTGCTGGAATGACTGCGTATGAATTTATATGGTCCTTTTTTTATCGTTTTATGATTGAGAGTCCGCAACGTCCATAACGATACCCGAATATTATACATTATTTGCATATGTGCACCGTGTGTTTGTACAAGTGATCAAATCGTTATAATATGGAATATATTAAGTGGCCAAGTTTAAATTATTTTCCACCAAGTACATGAATTTACTATTTATTTTAACCTTTAAGCATATTGTAGGATGCGATCATCGTCTACGCTTTTCTTTAAAATTACGATTTTTCTTCTTTTTTTTTTGTTCTTTATAGTGTACGAGTGTGAATGTATATGCGATACGTTTCTTTGTGCATGACGACGGACGAAGAGCTCACTTAAAACCATATAACGCTTGAACCATCACGGTTACAATTGTTAAATGAAAACCGTAACTGTTGTGTTAAACATATCCAAAGCTCTTGTCAAATGAATAGACCTCGGTTTTCGACCCTCAAACACGCTTAAAGGGTTGAAATATAACATGAATCATGCACGAGATAATTATTATGCTGTGGAAAATGAGACTTCACTCCGTACCGCATGTATATAGTCCACCGTTTTTCAGACGAGTAGTTTTTATTTGTCTATATTTTTTTCGTCTATTCTTTATAGTTAACGACACGCTCAACTGACGAAACACGCTATAATAAGTATACACTCTTCGTGGACGTTAAACGTTTCGAAAACAGTGTACCGATCAACATATATCTTTATGCTAATGTTTAATGTCACGAAATTATCGTGTTTAACGCGGTGCGCAGGTTTCGGCGAATTTTAAATATTGTTATTTATTATTATTATTGACACAATTATATGGTATCAGCAGCTGTATCGTAGTGATATTTTGTAGTCTATCGCGATGTATCGATGTTTGATAGGTGGGAAACAATAATGATTAATCTCGTCTGCGTTTCTTATAGCAGAGAACAAAATATAGTTACACCTCGTCCTGACAAAAATACCTACGCAGTGATTGTAATAGGTTTATGTATAATTTATTTATATCCAAACATTTGATTGTCTATACTCTATACTTCCTATGCTTACGACGACGCAGTGCGGGTTATCATTATGTGTGTAAAATAAAGGTACTGGCGTATTGCTTTGTCATATACTTTGTAGGTATATATATATATATATGTACATATCGGGGGTGGTAATGAAAGTTTATGATTCTCTTTACATTTCATCGATTGTCAGTCGTCGACCGGCCGTACGCAACATAATATCTATTATTGAAGAAAAGTGATTAAAAAACAATATTCTATTCAGGCGGGCCCATATGATACACATACAATACAGTGTCATAGTGTTATTAGTTATTACTTATTATTGTGTTGTATATAATGTATGTGACCATCGGCGTGCGAACCGGATCGAACATTATGAGGCGTGTCGTCATCGCCTGGGTTTGGTTTCAGAAATAATTGTTACAATACAAATAATTTGAAGTCATTATGAAACACTATTTTTTTTTTCTATTGTTTATCGTAATCATTTTTTAAGGTTTTGCTTTTTGAAAGACAACATTCAATTTTAATTTAATATTAAAAAGCAGAATGCTTTTCCGAGATTGTTGATGTATAAAATAGAGTTGTGCACTATTTATTTATAATTAAAATTTATAAGTTCTTCAATAGTTTTTTAACTTCCGATGAATGGAGTGAAGAATATATTGATTTACTGCTCCGGACTTCAATAGTCTCTATATCAGTAACAATAATTTGACCTGCAGTATAGCCCCTACAATATGAAGTTACCAAAATGTCTTCGCTATGTGGGAGGGCACTTGAGGATCCATACTTGGTTTAATGTACCAAACTTTACAAAATGGCCTTCTTAGTTTATGTGTTATCATTTTTTTTTTATAACAAAATCGTTAGTAATTGATTATTTATTTATCCATATGATATTCTATACATTAAATGCATATACTTCAAAATGATTGTACACAATCCAAAATAAGGAGGTATGACCTGGTTCCCTTTTAAATCAACCGAGTTTTAATGATTTCGATTTTTATTTATAATAAACACGTTAACCAACTACGTAATTATAACGTGCCTAATTAATAATAAAGAATAACTATCGTTTATTATAATACATTAATTATTATCATATTTAATTGATATCGATGCTTTCAATATTGATTACCACTCGTGTTTTGTTGAATACTTAGTAAAAATGTTTTACTACTTACTAATACTTAATTTACTTCGTAATATCCCAGGGCATGTACTACAATGCTGTCGGTTTTTCGAGAAAATGCAGCATAATGTTTAAAATCCGTTAAATTCTAATTTTTTATTTTTCGCTGTTGACGTAGAAGAATAGTCCGTTTTTATTTTTTTTTAGTTACGTCTTTATACAGCTGTATTATTTTCGCGTATGCGCCATGTGAAACGGACATCTAATGTTCGAGTAATATAGCTATATATTGTACCTTATAAAACGATAGATCTCATAAGAAAAAAACATAATAAAAAGTGTTCGTTTGGATCAGTACAAAGTCGTGATGTTTAAATTAAATTCCATCCGTAGCTGTTAAAGAAACTACGTCGTGTTTTCATTCGCCCTAATAATGCAACAAAATCAGTTTAATTGTTTCGAAAGCTCGATGGCATTAAATAGTGTATTTAATATTAAATGTAAACGCTTTTTGCAGAAAGAATATTTATTATTATCATTTTTTATCTTCTTTTCTCTTCTATAAAAACGTCGTCGTACCTACGACAACTTTTATAATTATTATTTTGCCTGTTGATATTATCCATTAAATACATATATATTTAACCCATATTAAATATAACGAGCTTTTCTTTTTAGGTTAATATTTCACATGAATATTTTATGTCTGCAAGACACTACAGGCAACCCATATAGAAGGCAAAAGTTCTCTGCGTACATTATTTACGATTCGCTTGTATAATAGCAAATATTATGTATAATATGCGGTAGAAAAATTATAGCATTAAAATATATTAATATTGTTGACTTTAGGCGCTTCTGCAAAGAATTTCAGAAAACCATTGATTGTGTAAATTAATAACAATAGGCGGATAGGTAAGTAAGTACGTAATTATTATAATAATGCGGTTAATTAAATCTTTTGGTTTTTGTCGATTAATGTTTGGTGAGTGTTCCGCGAACAAGTCATAATGTTTAAACGTACGATGTCTCCGCTAAAAGTTCTCTAACCCGTCGTCGTATCTCGATTTGCTTTCGCATCTCTGTTGTTTGATCCTTCGGTTACGCATAACTAGAGCCTTATAATTGTATAGGATTCGTGTCCCGATTTTTTTTAATTCATGAAGATTTTTTTTGTTTAAATATAGGTTACAAGTTTTTATTATTCAACACTAAATGTCTGCAGTATTTATGTGTTGATGTATTTTCCTAATTTTATAAACTACAGAATCCCTATACTCCTTGGCTATTGTAGTAATAATTTCATGAATTCTTTACCGGTTTATTTTTCTTAGAAATGTTCGAGCAGTATCACATATTTTACGAACATGGTTTATTATTTACAAATGTACAAGCATTTAAAGATTGGATAATACGATATAGTTATTGGGTGTGTAGGGATTAGGGAATACCTCGAGAATTTTCAATGCATTCTATACGGAACACTCCTATACAATACGGATCCATACAATTGTTTCTTTGTATTCGATATATACGTACCAACATTAGCGAAAATAAAGCAGAAAAATACTCGAAATACTATAAATTAAAAAAAATATTTTCCATACGACAGCCGCGTTTGCGCTGGGCGTATATGAAACTGCGTGCGCGTGTGTCAAAACTGGTCTGCCTATATAGTATTATTACAATAATGTGATATAATATCATTATTATGATGTTAAAATATACCCTCGGACGGCTTGGGTTCCCGTTATGACGTTGCGTGCGGCGTTTTCTCGCACGACCCGACCGAGACGGATCACGACGATTCCGCCGGATGACGATGACGATGACGACGCCGATGCGATGCTCGTCCTCCGCGTGGATATCCGCCGCCAAGACCTCCCCGCTCGCGTGTAATCGATCCGATCGACGGCGATAAGATTTTTCGTTTAGTCTTCACGCCTCCCATTTGCGCTTCCTCCCGCCGCGCCCGAGTATCGGATATCCGGCGTGTGGGGGAGAGTTGGGGACGGCTCTCGGCCGATTCGCTGTTCAGTCGTAAATCTCATCGTAATCGTCGTACGCGTACACCGTGTATTGTTATAAAATAATTTATACTGCAATAGTGCAATACGATGCGGCTTGTCGACGATATGCGAACAACGAATGCGACAACTGCAACGCGACACCATAATAATATTATATAGGTAGGTGCAACGCACGCATTGCTTTGTATTATTATCGTATATGTACCGTTTACGCGTTTCTTCGGCTGTCGAAAATATCGGCGGCGAACGTTGCAAGCGCGCGCACGCACGCACGCGAACCCGACGAATACGTTGACGGCATTATACGTTTCCGGTGTGCGATATACGGCAAATCGTTTATTACGTGATGTCGAAAAAAAAAAAAAAATTGTTTTTACGTTCATGTTATATTTATATAATAGTATGTAGGTACCTACTGCAGTGGCGTATACCTATATATATATATATATATATATATGTATGTTGTAATTTATAATATACGCTCAGCGGGAAATGGTGCTGCAGAGTGTTTTTAACGAGCGGTCACTACGTCGTCGGATGTGTGAGAAGGATATGCAGTGCTTTCGACCACCCCCCCCCCCCCCCCCC